>NW_010337600.1:45563-138351 GCF_000700745.2 Antrostomus carolinensis | reverse complement strand
TTCACAAAGCTTCTCACAAGGTGGCCTCTTCCTCCACAACCAAAAATGGCCCCTCCACATGCACACAAACCCAACACAAGCATATATGAGGTTTATGGGAAAAATCTGTAAAGAATTCCTACCTGAAGGAAAAGAAGACATCATTAAGAGTAGATAAATAACAGTATAAGCAATGATTAAGGATCATACCCTTACTTGGTATGAATCACTTTGGCTTTGTTGATATCAGTGAAACTTTGCTCATTTATCTCAACCAATAATATTATTTAATTAGTAGGTCAGAATTAACTGCTGTCCTCCACTTCCTTCTGTAAGATAAGTGGACTCTTCAGGACAGAAAGTCAGTTTTCAAGGAGCCAGGGTCTAATTGTATAATTCATTTAATCTAATGTGCTTCCTTAATCACCTACTGTGTGAAGGCTGGATACAGAAAAGTTCATATGTCCCTGAAAATGGTATTATTCTAATAACCTGTGTTAGTTATCTAATGATTCTGGTGTACAAAAGGAAAGTGGAAGATTTGGTATCCGAGTATCTGAATAGAGGACAAGAGCACTCTGATTTCTGCCACAGGAGAAATTGAGCTGTCTATGCACTGGTTAACAATTACAACATTTCCCTCTCTTCCTGGTGTGCTATATTCTTTAGACTTTAATATATTAATTGACTGGGTAACCAGTATCACCTAGAGAGAAAAAACACCTCATTATCCAATGATTTTCAAAACAGACCTTCAGTGCACATGTAGTGGAATCCAACGAATCAGTCCACACTTCTTTCTGTGATTACTACCTACTCTTCTTTTTCATTTCTTTGCCAGTGAATTGTCACTTCTACGTCAGCCCTTCCTCGGTTTGTGTTGTGTGTCTGTTCCTTAAAATCCTCCATTTCAAAGGCTGTCAAGTTTCTTTACAGTCTCATATTCACATGCCCAGCTTGTCACTGGAATGAATAAGAAATTCTGCAGAAGAAACACAGAGAAACTCTGATACTTTTGTGGATATTATTTTCTTTCAAGAGATGAAGTTAAATTAGTTTAGTTAATTTCTGGAACAGCAGATGCCAGCCATTTGTGTGACCATCAATCCCTCAATAGAGATCATTAACAAAAGCTTTTCTAGGCATTGCAGTATTGTTAGTCTAGGACAATGACTCTGTGGGCATATGAGTCATTATTTCACAGATGCTAATGTGATGATTTTTCTTCTCTTAGATTTCTACAATTACTAATTTATACAATAAAACTGGAATCCAATTACTTACTCTTAATAAAAAATATTAGGCTATTGGTTAAGATAAGGGCTATATGAGTTGAGTCAGTTCCACCTGTTTCTCAGCTCCATTTTAACGGAATTGAAATACTTCTCACCTTTGCTTCTTGTTGGGATTTGCATACTTGAACTCTTTGGGCTGTTCTCTGCCTCCAAAAACGAAAGAGTGGGCCCTTGGGGCTCTGTATAAAGACCAAACTCTACCTAAGGGGCTGATAGAAAGTTTCAGGGAAAGGAGAGAGGAAAGCAGAGGACATGAACTGTGATTCTCCTTGTTTAAACTCAGAGCTGCTCCACAGTTGCTTTCTTACTAGTTACTGATAAAAGCATGATTCAATGGCACGCTTTTCTTCCATGGTTCTGCTGAATTTGAAAGGATGCTGGAATTTATATTTGAACATTTTTAAAGGAAGAAGAGGTTCTGACCTCTTCTTAGAAAAATAAGATATTCTGTCCTTAGGAGGTTAAAGTAAAGTTGAAAACCCCATCATGCCTACACTTAGTGAAAATTTATTTTGGAATGTAACTTAGCTTGATAAACTACTAAAATTGTGAAAATGGATAAGCTGTGGGTAGCTTTCCTCTATGCCCCTTCAGCTGTTAATATGAACACATTCTGTTCCCCTTTAAATTCCTCTGAGAAAGTGCAGTGCCTCATTTCCTCAACATACAGATTTGTTCCCCTGTAGTGTGAAGAATGCCTTACTGCTGCCTGTCTTCATAGTGGAGATTGCATGACTAGGTTGACACATATCAGAGTCAGGAAAAGAAGTGATTTCCTAGAACTAATAACAACCAGCAAAGCCTTCTCTGGCACGTTGCAAAATATTGTGAGGTGCATTTGAACCTGTGGATCCTGACAGACTTTTGAATGTGAGCAAACCACAATATTTACCAACATCTAGTTACTACTATGCAGTTGCACTATAAACATGGTCTTCCTGAAAACTGAACCTGTTTAGGAGTGACAATATAAATTCTAAAGCAAATATAACACTTTTTTTCTGCATTGAAAATGCTTTTCAGAAAACTAAAATACTATGGGAGGTACTCCTATGCCAAAACTAAGTATTCCCTATAAGTTGTGGGAGAATAAGGTAATTTTAGCTTAGCTGTTACAAATTCCAGTCAGAAAAATTAGGGTACTGCGCTATAACTTCAAATTAAGCGTGTGCTTCCCTGAACTGGGATTTTGGTAGTGCATAGGAGTGTGTCTTGTTCAAATCCAAGCTGAACAATTTTGATATATAGAGAAGGCTAAATTTGCAGTGCCATTGATCCTACTCTGCTAGTGCCAAATGCTCTTGATTTTATTTAGTCCATGTTTACCAGTTTGCTTTTCGACATCAGTTGCCTCTCTAAATCCCTATAACAGGGAATTTAATGGCAGGAAAAAGGGTCTAAGCAGAACTAGTAACTAAATTGTGACTTAAGCTTCTAGAAAGGAAAAGCAAACATAGGCTCCTCTGATGGAATTTTAAACCTCCTACTAAAATGAGAAACTTCCAGCTCCATTAGCAGACACACAACGAGCACTGCCAGATGGATCTCTGCGTGCCAGGACTTGGCTGGCAACTTGTGAGTCTTAGTTACAGAGCGAAGCCTTTGTGTTGGGAGAGGGGTCTCCCTATCCCTCCCAGAGTGGTCTGTGCACCAGGACAATCTTTCTCAGGAACGTTATTAGCACCACACCTAGATTAAGTAAATTAACTGTGGCTAATTTCACACAACTCCTTCCCTGTAGGAAGATCCCCCGAAATATTCACGGAGTCCTCATAGAGGTAAGAGTGAACTTTCGTAAAATGATGTTTATTAGCTTAAAACAACACACTTTTATAGGGTTCTACAGGGTTCATGTGGTACAAACAAAACTACTATTGGCTTAATTAACTAAATATCACACATATCGCCTTATAATTGGTTATAGGTGAATCTCCTTCCGCATTCATGCCAGCCTCAGTCTCTCCCTCCTTCCGCTTCCAGGATCAGTCTCTCCTTACTTCCAATTCCACGGGGCACTTCCTCCCCCCCCCCGTGGCCAGCCAATCCTGTTGAACATCCTCCCTTCTGTTTACGACCTTGCTGTTGTTTCTCATCCTTATCCTTTAAGGAGACTTCAAGAGCACTGCCTTCAGGGCTATGAGCTGGGTTGTGCAAGCAGACCTTAAGTAAAACATGCCCTTGCTCTGACAAGATATTCTCTACACTTCCCTACCTAAAATAAATTAATTTCTTGGAACCATAGAATTATTTGGTTTGGAAGGGACCTTAAAGATCATCTAGTTCCAACCTCCCTGCCATGAGCAGTTGCTCTTTAATTTAGGGACTGAAGAGCTATGTAATTAGTGGCCTTCTCAGTTCTGTGGCTTATGAAGGCTGCAGAGAGTTCAGGAAGGAAGTCCATCCTTTGAAATTCTGAAATAGCTGGTTATTCAGTTCTGGGCTGTAGCTAAGACTGAAAAAAACAACAGGGAGACCTGTGCTTTCTGGTTAGGATCAAAGATGAGTATGTTTGAAAATCTCAGAAGAGTTGCTTGATCAAACAGACTGCAACATTTTTTGATTCTTTTTGATCAGGTGAGAGGGCAAAGTGGGTCTTGGCATTTTTTGGACCCATCTTATTTCCTCTAAATATTCCCAGCTGTGAGCTATTTGTTAAGAGTGTCCACAAAATTGTCAAACTTCCAAGTTGAGAGAGATTTCCAGAAGCAAGACTGGAGCTTCATGTATGTGCATATTCCTACTATAAAACAGGGTAGTAGTATTCATTCAGCCAGGAGCTGCTAAGGGAATTAGTATCCAGTGACAAAAAACAGTAAACCTGGCATTTGAAATACTAGGCACACGTAATGAACTCATTTGAGAACAATCTCCATAGATAAATTGCCATAAAATGAATGGTTCTGGCTAGTAAATAAGTACGAAGACTTTATATTCCTCATGAACAGATTAAAGGCTTCAGCTGTTTAAAAATTACTCACTGTGGACTATTAGCCCAGCTCTCCATAGAAATTCATGTTCTCATGAAGTTTGCAGCCCATGTTTGCAGACTGATGTGGTTTGGATAAAAAGACAAAAAATATTAAAAAGAAAATTACTAGAAACACGGGCAAACTATAAATGTTTCTGAACCTGGATTTCAGTCCTTTCATATGGTACAAGCAGGTGGTGGTGGATGCCAGGAAGACACCTCCTTGCACATGCCGGGGGCATTCTCCTAGCCCTCTGGATTGCCAGAAAGTGAGGTGTTCATATCTACACCACCACACTTCTCTGCAACTCCATTTCCACTTTCTCACACAGAAATGCCCCACTTGTAAAGAGATGCCCGCTCAGGACTAGTTTCAAAGGAGAGGCACTGTAACACCACTCCAGGTCATTTCTCATGCCATTTTCATGGAGCTGCTTGGAGACAAGCAGAAAAGGTGTGAGCCTGAAGTAGCTCTCATCCACTCTCAGGGTTTCTAGTGTGCCTCCTTCCCAACCTAAAAGACTTTTGAAGTGACTCTTTGAAACAGAAGACTCTTCTATTTTGCTAATACAAGGTGACAAATCACATGATGTGTAAAACGTGGGATACTGGGAAGACCCCAGAACAACTGCTAAAAATCACAGAGTCACAGAATGGTAGGGGTTGGAAGGGACCTCAGGAGATCATCCAGTCCAACCCCCCTGCCAAAGCAGGTTCCCTACAGCAGGTTGCACAGGAAAGTGTCCAGGTGGGTTTGAACATCTCCAGAGATGGAGACTCCACACCCTCTCTGGGCAGCCTGTCCCAGTGCTCCATCACCCTCACGGTAAAGAAGTTCTTCCTTAGTTTCATTACCTCTGTTCGTATTGCAGCAGCACAGGGATGTGCCCTTGAAAGATAGTTGTGTTGGGAGGATGGTGCCCATGAAATAAAATCCTTCTCTTTCCATAGCCCAAGTAGCAATTAGTTTTGATGACTCCTGCATGGAGGTTTTTTATGGCAGTGTGTTGGTGATAGCCACATTGTTCCCTTTTAGATACAGCTGACGTATGACTTTACAAATAAATATAGATCAGGACTGGGAAGACATATTTGCTGTCCAGCTGTTTTGGGGAATTTAGTAGTGAATGGGCCTTCTGGTATTCCAAGCCCAGTTGTTCTCACAGGCATGACATGTAATAATACATTCTCTGCTGTAAAAATACATCTTAGATCTTCAGCCCATGACAATTTTTCTCAGCATCTATCGGGACAGAGTCTCAGAGCCAAGCTTTCCCAGTTACTGATCTCCCAGTTACTTGTCTAGATTAATTTGTATTTTGATTCTGTGCTAACATTAGCCAGCAACTTAAATTGTTTTCTACCTGCACAACACTTAGATGAGGGTGCTGGATTATGAACAGGGATGATGTTCCTGTCCTTGGCTTCTCTGTTTGGGGTGCAAAATAATGTGTTCTGCTGTGGTGGGGCTGCCCAGCCCCTGGTCATCTTAAGAGTCTTTGTGCCTTTTCCTGTTTGAGTTAATCTTTCATCACCCTGGATGATCAAGGGCTTGTCCAAAGGATTCAACACAAGTTTTTCTGAGTGCCTTTTATAGCCGTACAAGACTTCCTTGGAAATGACTTGTCAGAGTGCTTTTTTAAGGTATTTTGGAATTGAAAAGGCATAAAATTGTTCTAAGTAAGGGAAAACCAGTGCATAGGACTTTCCTTCCTTTCTGTTTGTCATAGGATCGTAACCCTGAAGCTTGAATAAGAGTAACAGATGCTGTATTTTTTACCCATATGACCTAAAGATTGGTTCCGTGTAGATAACAACATGGAGAGTTTTGGATAGTCTGACTATTATAAATATAATTAATACCAGCTGTCACATTTTTGCTGACTCATGCTTTGCACATAAAACCATTAATGCCCCTACTTTGACTGTACAACATAAAAGATCATATGTAAACTACATTAATAATAAATATTTCTTGTGTGATTACATCAGGAGCTTGCATGTCTCCTTTATGTGAGACGTAAAGCACAGAGGGATGGTGTGGTGGTTTGGGTGGATTCACCCTTTTGCTTGCAGCTTGCAGCCAAACACAGCCTGCTCTATCACCCTCCCCCCCCCTCACCCAAGGAGTAGGGGAGAGAATTTGGAAAGAAGGGCAAGGACTCACGGGTTGAGATAAAAACTATTTACTAATTAAAAGAAAATGATAATGATAACAACAGTGATAACAGACTATACAAATGAGTGATACACAGTGCTCACCGCCCGCTGACCAATGCCCGGCCTGTGCCAAGATGGTCCCAAACCGAAACCTCGGAAGAGTGAGCCCGAGCGATCCCTGAGAGAAAAATACCCCGTTTTCCGGTCAGCGCTGGTTAATATACTGACATGACGTGATATGATCTGGAATATTTCATTGGCACATCCAGATGCCAGTTCTGGGTTTTGCTATTCACTGTGCTTCTCCCTCCCGGTCCTAATGCAGCTGTGAACCAGCCAAACACGATGGCCTTGAGCTCCAGCAGCAACTGAAAACACCAGTACTGTTATCAACATTCTTCTCATAATATGTTAGAACTGAAACACTGAAACTAAAATACAGCTATTCTAATTACTAAAACAAAAATTAACTCTATCCTAGCAAAACCAGGACAGATGGTTTGTGTTTATAAATGCCAGGACAGAAACTGTTTTGTTCAGGGGCTGAAATGGGATCCTATATGCATTTATAGGTTTCACGTGGTTGCTTATGCCACTATTGTCATCTGCACTGGGCTGAATACAGTCTGAGCTTGCAAGTGCTGCTCAGGTTTCAAGTACACAGCCAACCAAACTGTTCTTGTCCTTTCTGCCCTGCCTCCTTCTTGTGTGTTTACAGCACATCTGGAAGCAACTGGGCATGGAAACGGGTATTTCTTTATAGATACTCTTTTACCTGCTCCTTTGCTGGCCTTCTGTCTTTTTTTGCTAACTACTCCTGTGCTCTCCAGTCTGGGGGAGATGGATGGTGCTTTGTATCGCCTTCTTTGGTGTTTAGTTGCACATTTTCCTCTCGGACTGCTGCAGAGTGCCAGCTTAACACTTCAGGGTTCCAGGCTGCCAGCCGTCGCCTGCTCCGCCGGGCCAAGAGCGCGCTGCCAATATGTAGCATGTTGGCCAGAGGGTCACTCGTGTTCCCAGTAATACCCGGAATATTGTTCAGGGAAACCCAGGGTTGGCATCAGTAATAGGAACATATATCATAGCAGAAACATACATCATATGCCTGGGATGCCATGCCAGAATCAAAACAAGGACTGAAACAATTGTACTGGGAGAATACTGACCACAAGTACAGCAGAGTCCCTGCTTCCGTATTTCTGCCGTGTAGAGGCTGACAAGGCATATGCCAGTGTCCCAAGAGCTGAACTTGCTGATCCCTCCCCGTGACACTGTTCTACAGCTGAGAGGGGACAGGGAAGAGGAGGCTTCAAGGAGTGAGATTTCCCCTGGGAGAACGGAGGTGGCTCAGCAGCAGGGTGTCCCACCAGGCATCCCAGGATGAATCATCAGGGACTCCTTCACAGTGGGTTCTCAAGGACCCAGGAGAGTGGGGATGGAGGAGTGGGAGTTTCAACAGAGCACCTTATTGATTGTTGTTATGACAGATGCCTATGTCCAAAGGCAAGGTGGCCAATGAACTCCACAAGTATTTCTTCATTCTCCAAGGTGTGCTGGGCTGCTCAAAGTTTTCCGAAGCATTTCCCCTTCCTCCTTCCATCTTCCCTCCAGGACTCCTTCTTGGTTTGTGTCCTTCTTCTTTCATTCCCCCCGCAGTGTCCTTTGTGGGTTGCCCACACTGAAGCAGATTACAGGACTGAGGTCAGCAGTGGAAGCTCGGTTTATAAATCTTATCTTGCTTGCATTTTTTCAGGGAGAAGAAATGTCATCTTTACTTTAGACTTTCAAGAATGTTTTAATAAAATAAAGCTTTCGGCAGTGATCTTACTCTGATGTGTTCTACTGTTTGTGTTCTGAGCTGACCAAGACAGCTGAGTTCATGAACAAAAAAGGAAGAATACAAAAATGCCAGCTGTGGCCTTGCAATGCAGAAATGAAGTGACAGAAAATAATTTCTTACTTTTTTTTCCTTCAAGTAAGAAAGATAATGAGCAGGGTATCCTTGCAGGCACTTAGGAATCTGAAAGATGGCCATTCCACCTTGGGGCTTAAGCACATCTGAGTCACCAAGAGAGGGAAAAGAGCGGGGATGTATGCCTCTGCTGTGAAAATGCTAAAAAGGAGCATTGAGCTCAAGGTGCTTCCCAGCAATGCAAGAGAAACAGGAGAAGAGGCTGTAGGACAGGTTATTGCAACAAGAGGTGAAAAGGAGAGCTCTGCTGGGGTGCTGGACGGGTTCTGCATGGACCCCGGTAACAGACCCCATGTTGAGTCTGGCTCCTCTGCAGACTCTTGCATGCAGTGAGTCACCTAAGAAGACAAAGTCCTTCAGGCAACACAAGCTCCTCTGAAAATACTTGGCCAAACTATATGGAGTTGCTCAAGTCCTTGTTCTGCTACCCTCTACAGAGCCCTTTTGGGACACGCAGGCTGTCTGGGAGGTGAAATTTGAGTGTTTCTCAGAAGACAGACTGCTCAGAAGCTTGCAAGAGGGAAAATGGCTCTTGTGCTCCTGGTCCCCATGCACTGTCACGATGCCTAGGCTCCCAAAAAGAAGTTGGAAAGGGCAGAGATCCTGGATTCATCTGCATGTACTTTGAAACTGCATACAGACCTTGGGAATTGTTTGATTGTTTCTAATTAGCATTTTAATTTTATTTATTGCACTTTCTGTGACACTGCACAATTCTTTGGCTGTTTAATAAGGATAAGCAGCCAGCTCAGCTCACTACACATTCATTTTTCTTCCCTAAACATAATTGTGAGTTGAACAAAGTTTTGTTTGACATTTACTCTTCTCCTCATTGTGCCTATGTTTAGCATATATTGTTACTCGTAATGAAATAAATTACCACTACTATGCCAAAAGGTTTTATTAAAATATCACAAAACTGTAAGCAGTCTATGTAAGTCAGTTAGATGGCACTCTGAGAACATAAACCAGCAGTCACTGAAGCTGCCAGTGAGATTTTGTGTGGTAAGGAAACCAGCCTGCATCAATGTCATCCATAAAATTATTCAGGCGCAATAATCCTTATAAAGATCAGTGTCTCCTTCATCACAGGATGATGAACTTAAAAACTCCCACATAATACCACAACCAATTTAAAGCACTATAACGTATTAGTACAATATATTCCACAATAAAGCAGAACCTCTACAGGAAAAAAAGCACTTGCATTTGAGAGAAAACACCCATCAAATCACCACAAGTGTCCAGGATATGAACACAGGAGACATTTTGAATTTTCATTTCCAGTATTGAACCTGGGTTTGTGTTGCTGATAGGGAGGACATTAAGATGGATGCTTTTATCATTTACTCAAATTACCAAGGACATCCACAGGAGCCCAGAGTTCAGCTCATTTGTCTGTGTTTAGTATTTTTCTCAGACTGCATACATATCACACAGGGCGCAGCTGCACATCTCCATAAATGTGGTATTTGTAATAATTACGTTATCGCTGAAAGGTACCTCTAGCTTGTCTCCAGAATAAATGCTGAAACTCCTAAGAATGTAATGAAATTACCTGTAGGACTCCGTATCTTACATGATCCTTAAGCAACGTTGGGAAGAATGGGAATTGCTCCCCTAAAACATGTTCATAACTATGTACTTGGGACAAAAACGCTTGCTGTGTGACATCCTGGGTCTCCCAGCTTTATGAACTTTCCTAGTACTTCCCAAACTGGTACATCAATCCTATCTCCGTGGTACCCCAGGTTCAGCACAGTCACGGAGGTTTGTCCTTGGTGCTTATCAGCTTTACTGGAAACAAGCTTTGTGCATTTGTAAGCCATCGGTTGTTCAGAACAGTCTGGAGACTTCATTCTCTCAAGGCCAGCAGCTGTTTTCATGTTCATTTCTACATTTCATATACCACATTTGGCAGGTAAATGTCTTTCCCAATAGCATTAGAGGTCTTCCGCACCAGGAACCCACCATTTGGTATATGGGCATGAGGCAGCCAGCTGCAGAGGTGTGAACTCCCCCAGTTATGAGGCGTAGGACAAGCTGCATTTCCACTAAGGTCTATTTCTTCCTGAGGGAGTCATCTCATGTCTAACAAATTATTTGATCCCACACATTCTCTTGTTCCAGAAGTGAGGGACACAAGCCAGTAGTAAGAGGGTTGAACCTTTCTGCTGAATCTGTCTTTAAAATGTTTGAATATGAAAAGGACTGTGGACTAGGCCAGGAGCACTGATATCGAGCCCTGTAAATCCTCTGCTTTCCAGATGAAAGATTTGTTTATCTGGAAGCAGTTACTATTATTTGAGAAGAAAATGAAGAATCCACACAATATATGACAATATATGACACCTACTTCTGCAAAAGGTGTTTTTCTCATGTATACCTGTACAGTAGCCAATTCCTATTCTCTTCTTTCTTCCAACTACGTGAAACACAGGATGAGGGGCTTGAGCAGGATGAGTTGCCAGCATCTGGATGATCAGTCCAGTGTCTGCCTTGGGGATTAGATGATTTATTTTGTTTGTACTTCATTTGTGTTATCAAATTTAAATACCACTATACTTCCAAATGTTCTATGCTCCACCTAACCTCCATCTTGTTTGGGATAATAAATTACCAGATTACACTGGTCAGTTGTTTAAGAGATAAAAGCGAATCAAATCAATCAGTAAATCAAGGATTTCAGTCCCTTCCTCAATTTCTTTCTTCCATGAGAGGAAGCTCTACTTTCTTTTTCCAGAAGCATCGTCCTTGTCTGCGGAAGATCTGGTCTCTCAGGATTTCTTACATTGCTTAGATTTTGGCTCTACCTAGCAGCATCCCGAAGGTTCCAATTCTTTGTCTCTAGGTATCTTAAGCATCTAAGTATTTTGAGCAGATATTTTGCTTACTAAAATCTTTGACATAGTCCTGACTCAACAAGGTTAGAATCTGGAGGCTAAACCAGATATTTTTAAATAAAGATGGTTTGTAAAACATGGAATATGCATTTAACAAACTGCTCCTTTTCTTCTATCTTAACTTGAAGGTGAGATTAGGAAGCAAAGGATACTGTCTGGAATAAGAATTTACAGATAGTATTACTTCCTTTGTAGTCTAAACGTTCCCGTAATGCAGTTGCCCATTTGTGCATTTTTTCTCTGCAGGAAATGATTCTTTGGATTGTTTCTCTGATACCTTTATGACATTCATCTTCAATCTTCTATCTACAAATGCTGTTTTCACATAAGTAACTTCTATTCGTATTTGGAATTGTAGTAAAGTGTTGCATTCCTTAACATCCTGGGCCAGCAATTTCCATATGGATTGCAGACAGGTTTCTCATGCGTTCGCTGGAGAATGAGGATAATACGCTTCTATGAACTTTCAGTGGACTTCAGTATGTAATGCAGAAGAGGTTTTAGAATTCAAAAGGCAATAACACTGTGTGATTGAACAAGATGATCTCTGTATACAAGCTGTTAACCTTCACATAGTTTTTTTCATTTTACTCTCTCTCCAGGGCTGTATCAACAATATTTATTCTGCTTTTAATCGTAATTCATTATTCTTGTAACATTCCCTACGAAGACAAATGCAAACTGGTGGCAGTTCTGTTTCTGGCAGCAAACCAGCCTCTCAAATTGTAGAATTTTTTCTGTTGCAGAGATTCCACTCCATCACATGTAGCCGTTTAGTCCTAATTACTCTGCCCTTAAGTTGACTTAATCTTGTTCAGGTACATAGCTTGCTACTTTCTGAAGTACAAGTGAATAATTCTGTCTAATGTGAGCAGTTTTAACTCTTTCTTTTACTTCCTTTTTCTTTTTATGAGTTTCCAGTAACACTGGTGGTTTCTACTGTACAAGTCTTATGGGTTATGAATTTTATTTAATGAAGCCCTAAGCAGTTGGCTTTGACCATTACTTTGCTGCAGTTTGCTAAGTTAAAATTGGTATACAGTTTCACATGACTTCTGGGCTTGGTTTAACCTCACCAAATAGAAAATGTTTATTATATTTTGCATCGGTATAATAATGTTGGCAAAAATCAGTGTTGGCTCTTCTAATTCTTTGGGTTGATCGGAAGTGTATTTATTACATATATGGCAAAAAAGACATCATGTAAGTATATTATTTATTTGTGTCACATATTTAAATTGATTTCAATGTCTCAAGCTGTTTTATCTGCAAGTGTAGAAATCTAGATTTTTCCAGAAAATCAAAAGCTAATCTCTTGCAGCTGGAATAATTTGGACTGGGTGTGTTATACTTCCTGTTCTTTCACTGTTACAAAACCTGGTATCTCTGCTTCTTTTCTGCATACCCCTCTCCCTTATCATTCAAATTGAGGAGGCTGCTTTGATCTGTCTCATGTTTTCTCATGTTTTTTCTCATGTTTTTAAAAAGAGATTGGACGTGGCCCTTAGTGCCATGATATACTAATTGGAGTTGGATCAGAGGTTGGACTTGATGATCTTGGAGGTCTTTTCCAACCCAATCTATTCTATGATTCTATGATTCTATGATTCTCTAGATGCATTGTAAGATATTTTGTACACCTAGAATATACATACATCTGACGTACAAATCCATTCTTTTCAGTGCTCTATTTGGCGCTAAACCAGTTTGTATCATCCTAGGGACAGAGCTGTCTCTTCTCTGTGTCCCTATGCCACTGAGCACATTGTGAGCACTCAAAGAATAAGCCAACACACATGGAAAGACCCTCTCTGTCAATGCTAAATAGAGTTTCCATAGTTAAATTAATTAATAACCTCACTTATACCATCTATGGAACAGTGAAGTCAAAAGCCCTCTACTCTAGCAAGTGCTTCCCCTGAGATAGTTTTACTTTTTCAGATTTATTTTCAAAAAATATAAATTGAATAAACTTGTGTCCCACAAAATCCTCATGTAACAGTTTCACTGGGCTCCAGCTAACGTTGGCATAGGTAGAGTGATCTCCAGCAGTCTGTTGACCTGTGCAATTGGTATGAGTATATCTGTGTTACAAACCCTATTGTTGGGCTTTCTTAGGACCAAGAGTATAGAGTTTTTGCACAGCATTTTCACTTTTGGGAATAAACCTTGCTTTCATAACGTTATTTGTCTGAGCCCACAAGGCTCCACTTGTCACTGTCACAATCAGAACACGTTCCTAAATGCTGAACAGGTAAAATAAGCCAAAGGCCCAATAACTTCTTAAGTAAGGGTTTGCATGACTCTCATGTAGAAAGGTGTGATTTTTCTTCTCACAGTCAATGTTGCATTATTCCAGACTTTTATAAGGGGTTCCCATCACAGCAGGGTATATTCACACTGTGTATGTTTAGACTGTTAGCTACCAAAAAAAGCAAACACACAGTGAGCTTTAATAACATAAATTTGTACAGCAAATGGAGTTCAGTGGGATGAAAATCATTCTTGAACCAAATCCATTCCCAACAGTAACTCCTTGCCACATTGCCTGTCACAGACGCTTCCAGTGTAATGGGTTGGAACATTATCATTACAAATGATGCAAGTCTGAAGTTTGTCTGGTGGTTTAGCAGTGCAGGATGATAATTTCTGGCAGTTTCTCACTGCGTTTCTCCAAGTGTACGGGATCTGAACTGTGATAAATGCTGGTAAACCTTAGACAGCTGTCAGGTATGTTGACAGTGGGAAATTGGGAAGGAGGGACTGTATAGGTTACACTATAAAACTGAATTTATTCACATGATTATTTGCTCCATGTATAATTAAAACTGAACTCAACCCAGGAGCTCTTTTTTGCTCAGCTCTCACTTCCCATTTATCTTCATCCCGGCAAAGAGGAGTTGATGGTCCCCTCTCAACCTTCGCTCCCTGCATCCAACCTCCTCTGGTTATGCCAAAATGATGTGTCAGAGTTTCACTTATCCTTCTTTTTCTTTACATTTTTATCTGCACTGACATTGCTGCCAAGCCTTATGCACCTCTGGATGCGATTTATGCAAATTATGAGCTGGGCTATTTTGTACACTTGCTAATAATTTGCATACAGTTGTGCAATTTAGATTATTATGTGCATACTGAGCACTGGGGAAAGGCTTGTAAAGGAGGGGCCAGATATCTATTGCAGTGTACCCACCATCACCTTTTCCAAGCTCTCACTTTCTTTTCAAACAGGAAGCAAGAAAAATTGCCTTTCTACTGAGGAAAGGCTACACAGCCTGGTTCCACAGTAAGCGCGGCAAAAATGCAGAATATTTTCAGCAGCAGGCAAAAGAGAGAAATATCAGAATATGGGATCATTGCTGCAATCCAGCTCATGTCCCTTTTGCTCCTCAGGTCAGGCAGGAATGTGCAAAGCCACACATACACTCTCCTGCTCTTTCTCTCCCTCCTCACTTACTGCTCTGACTTCTCTGTCTACCTGTTTCTGTCTCTCAGGTACAGGAAGGTGCACAGTGAGGTGTTGATACTTCAAGGTAACATAAGTAGCATCCTTTTGATGTAGTTGTCAATGAAGGAAATTATCTCTTTAGAAATAAATTGTACTGTTTGGGTCTAGATGTGACGTAAAAGTCAGGGGAATAATGAATTCTGGTTTAGGGAAAAAACAGATTCCTGTTACGATATGCCAAAGGCTGAATATGAGGTGATAGAGTAATAAAAACATTGCCAAAATTTAGGATTGTGATTATTAAAAAAAAAAAAAATTCTGGTTTTAATCAGACAGAAAATACGTCTTTATTTTACTGCAAGTTGCTGTCCTCACCTTAGAACTGCTTTGGTTTTGTTCAGTTCCAGCAACCCAGGTAGATCCATACTCTGCTGTTTTGTTTAGTGGTGACAGGGGTTATAGCAACGAGTGACAACCGGCCATCATCTTCTGTTGCTTTGCTCTGCTCCTGCCTGGGGCAGTGGGACAGCTGGTGGAAGTGTTTGCTAGAACCAAGTCACTTGTTTTTAATGAAAAGAGATTGTTTGCTTAGGTCTTCCTTCTATTACTTTTTTTAATATACCTGTAAAGAGCACTGGGGAATGTGTGTTTGTGTGTACACATGGGCATGCATTTAGGAAAATCACCTACAAGCAAAATAAATGTGGAGTCTTACCATTTAATTGGAGTTTCTAAACTCATCAAGAAAAGGAACTCTGAACTTTCCAAATGCTTGAAATAAATTGAATATAAGTTTGCTGCACCCTCAATTACTTAGGTCTTGGTTTTCAGCCTACAAATATTTGTCGCTACCTTCAGAAAAGTGAACATTTCTAAAAACTGCCTTTGGTAATAATTTGTTGTCACTATTTGCATAAGTAATTTGATTAGTTAAGTGGTTGAAGTGGTGAGAGTGGGAACATAGGTTTTCCATTAAACATTTTGGATATTTAAGATTCAGGACGTTTTTTTCTTTCTTAAGTACAATAATAACATAAACAGTCATCATCCGAAATAAGCCTCACAGAAGTTAATTTATGTTTAAAAAAAAAAATCTGCCATGGAAATATGAAATATAATTTGCTATGGAAAATGTGCCATTTGAAGTAAATCTACACTAATTACAACTCTTTGTGAAACTCATTTGTCCATAATGGTGAAATGCTGTGTGGGTGTAAACATATCTGGATTTGTTGGGATTTGTGTTTGCATTTTTATTAATACAGCTGTAGGGATTTTTCCCTAATAAAATACACGTATATTTAATACTGGGAAAATCTTCAGAGATAGGCATTGTCCTGCTAAAAAATTATCTTAAGGGAAACATTTTAGAATAGAAAGGGAATCTGTGTATTATGGAATTCCCTTTGGAAAACCTAGTCTGTTTTATATTGATTTTGATTCAGAGGCTAAACTACATTTAAATATTTTATAGCAATGCTGCCTTTAAATGGGTTATAAATAATTCACTCAATAGCTGAACAGATGTCTCTGTGGAGTGCAAACTCTCTATATCTTAATGAGTGGATTTAATAGAGTAAAAACAAACTTCCAAGCTTTCAATTATTGGAAAACAGATGACGGGAATTCTGACGTGCTGCTCTGTATAGAAGAAGCAGATAAACTAGAAATAAAAGCAACAGGGAGAGCCTAGACTTTTTTTTATTATTTTCAAGCAGTCACATTGCACAATATCATGGCCTATAACATTTTGTTCCCACTTTTATGTTTAGAAGCAGCCTTGATTTTTACTTTCCTGCAACAGTCTTCAGATGGGAATGGGAAGGACAAGGATTTGCTTTAAACAAAACATGAAAAGTACAAAAACTCTATTCAAAACTCAAGCTGATTCTGGAAATTTAACTTAATAAAAATTATTCGGGCCTGACTTTATAATATCCTCCCACTGAAGAGAGGAGACATGATGTGGCAGCAGAAGCATCGCTATTCTCTGCTACTGGGACCTTTGCAAATGCTTCCGCTGGCCATCCAGTATCCTTCTGCACTGCTCTTGGACGGCACTGCTCAGAAATTTGGGGAAGAAGTTGAAAAAAGGACAACAATGGAACCTTGCACTGAAAAATATTTTTACCTTTTTTTTTTTTTTTTTTCCTCTTAAGTTTACTGGTTTGAAATCTTAAAAATCTTTATACTGTAAAAATATGTATCTGGAGATAACAATCCAGATTTTCCGATTCTAGAAATTAATCTAGCTACAATGACTTACAAAACCTTAAGCAAAACCCAGATCAAAAATGAGACGATCACACCAGATTTCATGTCCTCCTTTCTTTCACTTAACACTCACAGGACCTAAAATTACAAAAAAACCAAAAACCAAACAAAAAACCAAAAAACACCTCCCCCCACCACCACTTTACGTTATCAATATACCAGCCAGAAACAGACTTCAAGTGCAATATGGTTGTGCTCCTAAAAATCAAAGATTACACAGCCGTACTCTTCAGTACTTGGCTGGGATTCAGAAATGGTGTAACTCTCGTTATTCCTGGTTTCCAGTTTTGTTGCTGTGCCAGTTATCCCTGCTCTAACTTTAGCGTTAAATCCCTTCTTTTGGGTGAAGACTGTAGATCTGCACATACTTGTATAAAATATGATTTCTGCTTGCTGTTACGAGACTTCTCCTAATATTTGTAAAATTCTTGAAGCGGTTTCTAGTAGAAAATGATAGTGTTACAAAAGCAATTTTTTTTTTTTTTACAAACTTTTATGTGTACAAATATATCATCCAACAGGACATAGTAATATAACATTTCTGTGAACTTTTAAAACATTTTTTCCCAAATAGGACAAAAACAGATTTAAAAATGTAATTCCAAACAGAAATCCAGATTTTAATCAAGATCTCATCCCTACCAGCTGTCTGTGTATTTTTGAGCTGCGCCTCTGAGCAGATATCCAATATACCCCCAAAACTCAGGGGGAGAGCAAGGGAATTCTGAGAGGATGAAAGGCAACAGCATAATTTAGTAAATGAAGTTCAAAGCTTTTCACAGCTTTGGCAGCAGTGCTATTAATTCTTATCATCTCAGGGCTTTCTGAAAGACCCTTTCTGGAAGCACATGAGTAGGCAGAGCCCCAAGCTTTCACTTATAAGAAGAGTAACTTTGAAACTTTCATACTGGTGAAAGAAATTGGACCATACCAAACCTTCAAAATTGGAAGATGAAAAGGAAAACAAAAATATCCAGAATTTATTGTAATTTAGGTGTTGTTGTTATTATTATTATTTAAAGGCTATTGGTTTTTTAATACCTGGGTGAGGGATATAGAAAATTACTTTGATTGTGGCTTTTGTCAACACTGAGGTAACTTATAACCCACCTTTGTTCTGTCTCCTTTAAAGATGAAGCTCTGAGGGGGAGCAGCTGTCGTAAGTACAATATATAAGAAAGGCTCAAAGTTGTGAAAAGTCATCCAGTAGAACTAATGCTGGAATCTCAAAGGCAAGTGCCTCCAAAATACTCAGTACCTCTGAGTATTTCAGACTGTAGCTGACTGGAGAGCATGACCTGTGAGTAAGGATACAGGAGAAGCTATCCCTAAGCAGCAGCAGTCATGGGCGGCTGAGAGGCACATGGCTCATGAGGGGCGTTCATGGCCAGAGGGAGCCTGAAACTTTGCAAAGCCACTCAGGTGCCCTCCTAGCTCAGCCCTATCCCTGTCCAAGAGAAGTGGCCTCAACAGAAAAGGGTGCTTGTAATAATGGTCTACATTACAAGCTGGAGCCATTCCCAAAGTGTATTTTCAGGGGAATAGTAAAATAAAAAACACTTGCAGCTTTCTGTTTTTTTTTTAAATGCTATCCTTGGTCAAGTTCTGATGAAATCTTAGTTGAGACAAGTGAAGCTTCAACACTCTCCTGCATGCCCAGACCTGCTCTATATGCTGAGTATACTGATATTTTCTGCCATGTAACCCTGCTCCTGTTGTATCAAACATCAGAACCCTTAGTAACTGGCTATCTTCACAGTACAGAAGTATTAGAATGTAATGGGAAGCATATTGGAAAGCTTGTGGGAGCAAAGCCAACCACCCACACGGAGCAACTAATGTTCTTTTATTATCAGATCTCTGGCAGCCTGTGCCAGAATGCTACATCTCATCCCCTGGATTAATTCTCACAATTGCTGCTTGCAATATGGGGAGTTTTAAAATGTACATACCTAATTTATTTCTCTGTGTACACCAGACATAACACGAGGAAGCTGTACTCACATACAGCCTCTGCAGGCTGTTTTCCAAGTTACAGCTGGCTGTTATGAACGCGGCACGGTGTAGTGCAGGGTGGTAGAACACACTTTGTGTTTGCCCTGACTGGACCAGACTTGCCAGTCCCTTCTCTTAAGCAGCGTGTGATGTCCATCGTAAGGCTTTGCCCTTGTTCAGCTTGGCGCTGTCCTGCAGTTTGGGTTTGTGCTTAGGTGCCAGTTGCTTCAGGGTATGGCACAAGGCAGTTGTGTCTGCCCGTGCCAGCCCAGGATTGCTGCGGAGAGCAATCCCCGTCCCCACCGCTGTGGACAGAATCCAAATGCACACTCCAAAATGTGTCATTTTAGACACATGTAGGCACACTCAGAATTCAGTCTGAGTGGGTGTATCATGGAATTTCACACGTAACTTCTGTTGTCACTTTTTACATTTAACAACTTTTTCATTCTGAATAGATCTACGGTACAGTTCTATAAATGAGCAACATTCTCAAATATGTTATTATATCATAAGCCTTGTTTTCATATTTCTGAAGCTTTTTCTTGTGCCTGGTAACACAAAGTATCATTGCCATTTTGTCAGTTAATTTTGAGCTGATAATTTTGGAAGTTAAAATTGTGAAAAAAGTAGGTCAGATTTCATTTTTCACCTGAATTAATGATTTATCTATTCTTTAAATAAGAGCATTGCTTTTAAAGTAGCATAAGCCAAAAGTTATTATTAGATGAGAAATGTGAAATGATGTCAGCCGTGCCTGGACTATTGAAGGAACAAGTAATAATAACTCTGTTATCTCACTTCTACAAACAGCATAATCAGTGGAAAGATTTCTCAGCTTTTCCTCTTAAGTGTCTCCATATTAGGTATTTTTCATTTTATCAGTGTCCCTTTTGTTCCTTTGGAATGTATTTCAAGAACTTACTTGTCACCCATCAGGTTGGGAGAACAGTGCCATTATTACTTGCAGTCAGATTAGTTCAGATTTTCATTAAAATCTAAGCAGGGCACGATGAGGACTCGCCCTCTACCTTCTTCCCCAGCCCAGTGGTGCCACCGCTCCTCCTCCACAGGCAGGTCCTTAGGGAAAGTCTGGGGTGGGTGATGTGGCTGCAGTCATCAACATCCTGAAATCTCAGCTCTGCTTTTCACTGAAATAAATGGCAATAGCATTACAGCTTTCTCATCACCGAGTTGACATCCTGGCTGATGAAATAACGTGCTGTGGTTCTCAGAGAGAGCTGCCTTCAAACCAGCCCCTGAGAGGCAAGGGACAGTGCTTTTAGCACAGCCATCCAGATCTGTGCTTTGGACTGGTGTCGGCAGCAATTACCAAGATGGTGCCACTGCTCTTGTCAGGTTATTTTGCAGCCGGTGGATCTTTGTGTCTACCCTTGTCCTCAGTTCCCAAATAGCAGACAGGTCTTGTTATCATCTGAGGCAAACCCAGAAGTCAAGATTTTCTCTCTCCTGTTGTGTTCGTTTGTTATCTGCACTGTCGATATCTCCAGCCAGTTTACCCTAGCAGGTGGGGAGCAGCATTTAGCTTGCCATTTAAACACCAAATTATTGACCTTATTTAGCAACAATACAGTTTCAACCGTTGAGTGGGCAGAAGTCTATTCGCACACCTCTCGGTGAATTACACCGCTGCAGAGTTCCTGTGAGGATGCCTTACAGTAAACAACAATACTCTGAGACATTCTGGATACCAGAGAGGTAGGGAGGATGATTTTACTGTCATCTGTCTTTGAAAACTGAGAAAGTGTCAGTTGAGAACTGGTTGTTTGTCACCTCACCTTTGTCTGTCCGTGATACAGACCAAATCCTGCGTGTCTTCCTGGAGCAGTTAATTTGAAGCTGATAGTGGTATTTAACTGTGTCCAGTAAGCAGGATTTATTACTTTGTCACATAGAGTGAGAATAGCTGGCAGAAATCTGTGAAATAATTGGCACACAACTAAAATACATCAGATGATCATCCCAGCTGAGCTCTTCCCAAAATAATTGCCAAACTAATTTAAATGTGTGGCAATATCAGTGCTGTCGCAGACAGTTCTTCACAGTTTTTCCCTTTTTTATATTTCTCCATTTTAACTCTAGAGTGTTTATTATGAGATAGTCTTTTACAGAAATAGAGTAAGACAATGTTCCTGTGCCAGAGTTTTTACAGTTAAGTCTGGATAGTAGAAAAAACTGATCAAAAAGATACATGTATCCTTTAAAAAACAAAACAAAACAACAACAACAAAAACTGCAACAGAAATTACTTGTCATCTGTATTTTCTGAGATGTTTTTTAATGACAGTGGAAACCTCCAATTGCTTTAGAATGAGAAGAAATTATTTTTAAACCATTTTCTAGAGAAGAAGAATTAGCCTATTTGTGTATTTGTGTGGGTAGAGATGAAAAAATTAGTACCTTTACTGAACCAAAATGGAAATAAACATTTATTTCAACTAATGAAATATAAAATCATTTCAGATGTTTCAGACAAAACATTACTTCTTCCTCCAGTACAAGATAATTTAATATTTGCTTATGACTGATTCTTTAAAATCTCTGAAAAACAGATACCTAAAATGTGTCTTCTGTTGCCACACTTATGCAACTTAGACTGGACTATATTTTCCACAGCGCCAAGAGGCTTTCCTTGAGATTTCCCATGATAAAGAGACCAAAAAAAATCTGCAACATAGTTCAATTGTAATATATATATATGTCAACTATATTTTAAGTACCTGGTGCATTACCTTTATGTCCATTGAAAGGGAAAAAAAGAAGGGAGAAAGAACACAGCTTGTAACTGGGAACCGTATGGCAAAATGCACAGTAGCCAACCATGTGAAGGGATTTTTGCATTGTGGTGTCCTCTGGGAACTGGTTTTGCACAAGTTCCACTGTTTCAGTGGTTGCTGCATGTAAGTTTGTTTATTATCTACCTGTGTGAAACACGATGAACATCACACCTGACTTCCTACAGCTGTACCTGAGACAGGCGTATGGGCAACCATCAGCAGAGCAGTGAAGCTGGCAAAGTCAAAGTGAAATCCTTACCTGGGAGCTGTGCCACGTTTTCACCAGAATGTTGCGGAATGTTGGGTAAAGGGGAAAAACCACAGGGAAACTTTTTTCTGAGTTCTTTAGCAGGACTTTGCATACACAGTTATTCAGGTGAATTTCCCAATCCTTATTCTTGCCATTTTATTTGTTCTTACCATTAAAAAAGGCACAAATGAGCTGTAATATGAGACACTGGGTCTAGTTCTCATCCTGTTAACCAAACATAGAAAATATGTGCAGCTCTCTGTTGACTAGATTTGCACCCAGTTTCTTATCGTGCAATTTCTTTAATGAAAGAATTCAAATGTTGTGTTAGAAAGATGCCATATAGCTGCACCCTTCATAAATTCTTGTGGGGTTTTTTGACTATACAACTCAGTGTTTTCAGTATAAATATCACCTGTCAATCATAACAACTAATATCAGTAGTCAAATTCTAATTAACTATTTGGTTATATGACAAGTGATGAAATCAAATCTGGAATTAATGAATAAGTAAACTGTTGATATAGAGCAACTCTCATCTTAAGTAAAACCCTAAGACTTTTCAAAATACAAAAGTTTTGTCTTGGAAAGAACAAAAACTGGGATTCAGAAGCCATCAAACTCTCTGCTGTTGACTTGCCAATGGTGAAATTGTTTTCTGAATCTGCTTGGATTTAAGTGATTTATCTAATCCTTTTGAAAAAAGTTTCCTTTAAATTTCTGTCTTATTTGCATCAGGAGCTGCCTGAAGGGCATGTGAGCAACAAGCTTCTGACCTGTTTTAATGGTCTTTTAGTGGGAAGTGCTCATTAGTTTATTAAACATTTCTTATAAATGTACTACTTTGCTCAGCCTGTAGTAGGAAGGTTTGATTCCTCTACTGCCCAAGTCTGCGTGAGTGAACCAGATCTGCAGCTGACAGGAGCTGCTGTACAGGCTGAGATATTCAGTCAAACCTTCAGTCATGTTTTCTTGAGGGCTTTGATGCATTTGATGGCTAACGCCATCCGTGATTTATTCTACTGGCCCAAGCTCCCTTCCCAGGCACAGTTTTTCTTGGGAAATCTGTGTAAAAGCCCCATTGTCAAAGAGCCCCTTTTACTTCTGATAGGTACTTAATGAGAGAAAGTTCCACAGCGGACCTTCAGGACTCTGTTAGCAGCTCGTGAATCATAAGTGAGAGGGGAAACTCTGTTATATGGGTATCTGCCACCAAGTAGTATGAAATACTTTTAAATACGGGAATTCTATTTATGCAAGTTAAGTTTTTATTAGTGTACTGCAAAAATACAAATGTGAGCTATGAGACCCGCATGCTGCTCATGTTGGGCAAAGCTACTGGTGAGGACTGTGGGGTTTGTTACTGCCTCTTGTTCTAGAACTCTGGCTAAGGTTGCTGCCGTATTGTCAGTTCCATCAAAAATACACCAAAATTAGCGTCACAGTGATTTTGATAATGTAGAAAAAAATCTACCAGAAAATAGATGGCAGTTCCCTTCCTTTGTATGCAGGGATGCCTTCAAAATCAGGACCTGGTTACATTTCCTAAAGTTAGGATAAGGAAAGATTTCTGCTTTTACTCGGATCCCCTTTCTAAAAAAATACAGAAAATATGTGGTATATATGAGGTTTTTTGTTCCTTTGCTTTGATTGTGATAGAAGGAAGTTTGTGTTCCAGTTCAGGATCCAAACTGGAATTTCTAATAGAAATATATACATAAATCTCTTAAGTCTTTCTACTGGGTACAGGTTCTCTGCTGTGCTTGCAATGTAAACATTTCAGCATTGTGCTGATGCACTATAGCCAGAACTTGAACCTAAATAATCTTTCATTTTCAGAGCTGAATTTAGTGCAAATAGTAAAATTATACAAATGATGAAAAGCAATTAAGGCTATTATGTTAATAACATGTACACACATGAATAGCACCATCAAACTCAAAGGAGCTAATTTACTGCATGAATGTCTTAGCAATTTAACATGATTTCAGTGTTAATAACTTAAGACAGAATATTTAAAATAAATGTTCTAGGCTTTGCACAGTGTTTTTGACAGCACAATGGCACACCGCTGCTATTTCCTCTGGCCTCATTTGCAGTGAGCTCTGTGTGAGTAGAGTAATGAACAGAAGCTTTTTGGAACTGCAAGGATTTGGAACTGCACAGAAGAACCAACCACCTAAATTGCAAGGAGTGGTGAAAGCTGTAATACCCATGCAAAGAGTGGATAAAAAACACTGGAGACCAACAAAACTAAGAAAATATGAATGAGTTGCTAAAACAGCTGCCTTCTCTCCTAGAATATGTTAAAAAAAATGGATGTAAGTGCTATTTTGGGAGCATGTGATTCCTTTTTTCTAAATACTCACCTCCTGTCACAGTTCTTCTCTTTCTTCAAAAGAAGAGAGGAAAGAAAACAATGAAGTTGCTTGCTGAGTGAGTGTTCCTTGTGTGTTGTGGTTACACAATATGCTAACAAGCCTCAAAGGAAGTAAGAAAACATTTTAAAACAGCTGATTGCATTATTTCAGTGTAAGAAAACATATAGCAACCTGAAGGTTTTATTGCTAATATTTTCAGTCCTGCAAACAAAAAAAATCAGTTACAGGGGGCTCCTAAATCACAAAGAGCAGTTCCTCTTATTTTCCTGTGTACTCAGAGTCTCACTAGGAATCAGTTTGTAACCTTCAGGTCCTAAGAAAATACTCTTTCTCAATAAGACTACTTATTTATGTTCAGGGTATATGTAAAAAACCTAGGAAGTATTGTTTTCCTTCTTATTTTTGCCTGAGTGGCAGAGAAAAGATCTGAGGAAATAGAATCTTTTCTCTTCATAGGATACTTCTTTTTATTTCTCTTAAGTTGCTTCATACTGCCTGCTCAGTCTATCATGTATAGGAGACAACCGTGGTTCCTCCTGAATGATTTCTCACCACTTGCTTTCATAAGGGACCTGATTTTCAGCACACAAGGTGAATTGTCTTTAACATTTATGCTGAGCAACTTGGGCAACAACGGTTCCATAAATGCTACAGAGTCTTCATTTCTGTCCTTCTGGGAACACTTCTAATACAGATGCTGCAGGGACACACATAGCCTCCTGAATTTGATGTGCCTGCAGTAAGCCAGGAGCCTCTGGGGCATAAGAGAAAAAGTCTTGCTCAGTTTTTCTCTCTTCCTGCAAAAGTGCTCAAAGGAAAGGCTGTAAGGTGGATACTTCAGAGAGGAGAAGTGTTTCTGGAGGAAGAGATGGATCTCAGGATTTCCAACACTAGGGACTTTCTTTACAGTGATCGTTTCCTGACTCAACTTGACAATTTGCAGGTCATCTCCGGAGCAGACCACAGACTCTATGGCACGTTAGCTCCATACTGTACTGAGTTGAGTTGACTTGTTTTGCAAAATAAAAATTACCTTTTGTACAATGGAAGACACATAGAAAGGTAAAATGAAAGATGGGACTTTCTACACAACCTTCTCTTATTGATACTGCCATTAGGGTGAATTTTCAAAGCCTTTTTTTAACAAACGATTCCAGTCTCAAGAGCAAGCAACAATTTTTCATTGCATTTTGAAGAGCAATATATTTGGAAAAGTCTCTGTAAAAGCAAAGTTAGAAATGAAGTCATGTCTCTAACAGGGCAGAGCAAAGCTCCTGTAACTTCATAGGGTCTTCTGGTGAGCATCAGCCAAGTTTATACATTTGGCTATTGCTTCTTTTTCCATTGTTGTAAATACTACATTGAAATTCCTTCTGAGATCCACAGTCCAATAATACTGTCAGCTATGCGGTAGCAATATAAGGACTGTGTTGAAAAAGGTAGACAAAACATCTTCCATCGAGAACAGAATTCCTCAGGAAAGGTTTTAGGCCCTGGTGATGTTATAAAGAACTGAGTTTATTCTATCTCTCTGTATAATTATGGGTAGGTAGAGCTGAAGACTTAAATATCTATCTAGATAAAAATAGTAATTTTTTTTTACTAGCCAAGTGAGAAAGTTATTTTGCGCCACAGGAAATATTAAAACAAAACCATCATTTTATGAGATGGAACAGACACCAGCTGGTGTTTAGGAATTATAAAATGAGATTTCTTATCAGAAGAGTTAAGATGGGAAAGCAATGCAACTCCCACCATCTAAAAAAATCTAGACTTTCTGTTTACAAACTGTCCCTACTAGCTCTCTTTTCATGTCACACACATATCTCAAACTGAGCAAAAGCAGGTCCAAAGGGCTTAACACCTTTGTATTTCACTGCAGGGGGGAATAGGAAAAGCAAAAGGAATGTTGTTAATTATTTGACCTTTTTCTAGATGTGAAAGCAAATTGAATGGAACTCGCATTTTACACTCAGTATTTTAGTCAAAGTCCATTCAGCATGAAGGGGAATTTGTGCTGGCAGGGATGGCACTTACTTACCCACCACAGCTAGGGCAGAGTGCTTCTACCAGGGACAGTCAGTTCCTACTGTGTGACTCAGAGCTCAGCTCGTGTGGGCTTTGATTTGGGGGTATCCACTGATACTCGAACCCATGCCTGTTTCCATGTCCTACCAACCCATTCATCTCCTGCTTATTTCCACTGGCAAGGGGGACCCAGTACAACTAACGAGGTGGTTCAGCCTCATCAACAGAAGAGTTAACAGGTTTTAATGACAGTCTGTATTACTAGTCATTACCAGTAATGGCATGAAAGCAAGAGGGAACGGGAGGTGTGAAGGCTTTTCAGGTCTGAAATCACTGAGGCACTGTAACTGGTACTATGAAGTGCTGTTTTCACTGAGATACACTTCAGAGTACAACTGCTCTTTAATTCCCACAAACATAACTCAGAGCTAATTAAATTACCTTTTTTTTTCTCTACTGTTCTGTTGTGCTATTGAATTAAAAAAAAAGAGAAAAATGAGAATTTACTGGCGTTATTGAAAGCTCTCTTACCATCCATAGCCTCCTGAGAGACTCCAAAGCGCTTTGACGCCAAGAGAGGAAAGTACAGGTGAAATGCAACCACTTTGGGGAAAATTATTATACACAACTCGGAAAAGTTTTAAGAAAGAGTGAAGGAAACCTATTCTGCACTGACACCAGCAGGATCAAGAAGTTTTGAACTAAGGTGTTTCCCTTGTGACTGAGAGGGTCTCAGCAATGAAACTAGTGCTGTCCTGAGCAGGGAAATTGCAGGAGAGTAGAAAAAAGAAAGCTGGAGCTGTGATGCTGAAACTGGAAGTCATGTGAGAGCTAGTCATCTACGGGTTTTTGTTACCATCTGTGTGTTGTTATATGCTATTAGTAGTAGGAGTATTTAACCTTTATTTGTATACTGCTTTCAAAATACCACCTCAGAAGTTATTATTGTAGCATTCTGTAGGAAGCACAAAGAAATCAGATTAATATCAGTTATGAAAAATATTCAAGTCTCAACTTTTGTACTATGACTTGATGAATGATTGTGGTGTCTTACTTAATTCTGAACAAACTAGCAGAATGCCTGAAACTGTTCACTGGGACATGAAGTATTACTGAGTTTATCTTAATTATCTGTTCTCTGGTATTTTTACTTTGTAATGTAGTATATGGATTTTACAGCACTGTGTATGTCATGCAACCCTGTAAATATAACATATATTATTATATTTTATATATAGTTTTTTGTATATATATATAAATATATTTTTTATATATATACATAAGTTTTTTTGAGCAACCTGATCTAGTGGAAGGTGTCCCTGCTCATGGCAGGGGGGGTGCAACTGGATGATCTTAAAGATCCCTTCTAACCCTAGCCATTCTATGATTCTATATACAATTGATAGTATATTATAGATACAATATAGAATATAAAAAGATACTAAGAAAGCATCCAAATGACAACTTTTAAATTACTCAGATTTTACTGCTTCAAAAAAACAACTTTCCCTCCAACCCTGTGATTTTATTGCAGGCAAAGTAACACGGTGCATCTATGTGACTATAAAGGCTTAGTGAGAAAAGGCACTGGAAGTTTGCTGCAGAACAGCTAAGAACATTGTGTGTCGGGCCATAGCTACTCTAAAGTAAGTCTGCAGTAACACCCATAGTGCTTCTACTGTGCAGGTCTGTATAGAACTGTTGCTGACACAATAATTATTCTATGATAAAACTAAAAGCAACTTACCCACTATCTCTTTCCAACTGAAAAGTGTAGATTCATGTCTGAGAGTCGTGTCATTGCATGCTATAAATTGTATGGGGAAACAGAAATAGATTTTAGCATTCAATTCTATTGCAATTTTATGACAAAAAAAGCTCCTCTCAGTTGGGTGGTTGTGAGACAGCCCTTTTAGGAGCTGCATATTTAGTTTCTACATGAATTTCTCTACCACTCATTCCTTAAAGGTGGTCTTAAAAAATCAAATGTCAATGAAAAATTTAAAATTGATCAATGTCTCCCATTTCATTTAAGACAGAGGATCCAAATCTGGCTCCCAGCTGAGTACAAAGAGAGTGACTTACCCTAGTTTCTACAGAAGTAAGAAATTAAGATGTAAGAACAAATTCACATACTTGCTTTAAATTTAAAAAGGCTATATGAAACATTTGGCAGACTCCTAAACTGCTTTTCCCTCAGTAGTACTTTTAGTAGTAGCATTCCCCTGATGAAATATGCTCAGCTGACCTATGGCTGCAAGTGCTTTGAGGGGAAAGCAGGATTTTTCAGTACAACCATAATACAAAAAGTTATTGTTATGTATGCCTGAGTTAACAGCTTTGATTCAGATTAGGATGTCAAACAGGGCTTCATGCCCTCTGCTTACTGATGGTGCTTTGGAAGCTAAGGCTTGGTTAGACTGAGACAATACCAGTAGTTCTCTGAAAAGATAAATCCTAGAAGAGAGAAAATGTGATACTCTGTCCTTGGAAGACATTAAAAATATTAATTAGTCAATGTAAATGTTACTTGCTCTACTTACTACTAAATTGTCTTCATTGAGGATCCTCAGGTGAGCGCTCTCATAAATCCACTAATAATCAGTGAAAACAAATCCAGGGGCTTGTTTTCACAGAATTAAGACAGCAGGATGAGGTTGTGGCAGTAGCAGCACATGGCACGTAGGTTAGTCAGAGATTGGGCAGTCACTGTGAACAGTTTTCCAGAGAATCGATACTGAGCTGTGTGTAACTTGGCAATAGCAGTAGAGAAATTCATAGTTTTTGGAAGGATTATGGAGAAATATAAAGCCTGAATCTTTCATTGTGATCGTGTGCACTTGTTGCAAGATCATTTGCGATGTCTCACACAGTAGTGTCCGTCTGCTCCCATGTAATGTGGATGTCCTGTTGTGTTCTAGAAGAGATCATGATCCACCTGAAGGCTGTTCTGAGGATCTGGTTTGACATGCAAGTCTCAGTGGGAACGGGAATATCCACCCCCTGCGGGAATAAATTCCTAAAGACATATTTGGGAATGAATCCCATCCTGGTGTCTTAGACTTATTCCCAAATATGTCAAACTGTTTTGATCTGTAACACATCATGTAATGTAATTGGCTCCACTACTAGAACTCAATCTACTGATGATTATCTTTCATTCCCTGGGACTCTGCTCATCTAGCCTGCCAACTTATCTGCTGTTTGAGAACAGCTGTGGTGGTACAGACATTCAAAGCAGAGCCTGCTGTCATATATATTGCTTTGAAATGCCATCATTTGGGCATTCTATCCCAATGGAAAGTTGACCAGGTCTTTATTTGGGTACTTGGTTTATTGATTTGGTGTATTTTGGTTTCTGAGTGAATACTGCTTTTTTGTAATTACATTTCAGGCTTCTTTTACTAGAAATCATGGGGGTATGACTGAAGTGACTTCCAGCTGAAGGGCTGGAAATACTGGGGGAATCTAGGGCAAAGGATGATGAAGATCTTCCGGCTGCAGTCTTGGATTAGGGAGGAGTAGGAGAATGAAGGAGTAGAGGAGTATGATAGAAAGAGGTGGGAGGGGAGTTTTGAGCTGAGATAAAGGAAAAACATTCCAGAAGAATCAGGAGAGGGAGTACAAAGCCCGAAGGTTCCTAGTGTATTGCTGAGGAACAGGCACTGTTTTCCAGAGAGCTGGGAGAAATTTCAGAGTAGAAATATTTGGATAATGGGAGATCTGTGTTAGTAAATGTGGGGAGAGGGATCTATGGAAAAGACCGTTATTCATTTTTATAGCTATTAAGATCATAAAAAGCAAGACCTCTACTGGGATTAGTGCCTTCTAGTTTGGAGTTTGATAATGTTCACTTGATAGAGGATCAAGGTGAGGACAACCTTACCTCCATCACTGGGAAGGTGATATAGCAAATAATCTTGGAAACCATTTCAAGACATATGAAGGAAGAGAAAGTGATGGGGAGTAGTCAGCATGAGTTTACAAAGGAGAAATCACATCTGGCCAGTCTGACAACCTACCATGAGATGACCACCTTGGTGGATGAAGGGAGAGATCTGCATGTTGTTTATCTTGACTTTAGTAAAGCTTTCAACTTTTTCTCCCATAAAACCCTCATAGACAAACTGATGAAATATGGACAGATAAATGGGCAGTGAGGTGGACTGAAAACTGGCTGAACTGCCTGCTGAAATGGTTATGGTCAGTGGCACAAAGTCCAGTTGAAGGCAAGTCACTAGTGGTGTGCCCCAGGCTTCAATATTGAGGCCACTACTGTTTAATTCCTTTGTTAATTACCTGGGCAATGGGACAGAGTGCACCCTCAGTAAGTTTGAAGTCAGTGTTGACAAATGCACCTTCACATGTTACAAAACTGGAAGGAGTTGTTGTCATACCAGACAATTGTACTGATATACAGAAGGACCTCAACAGGCTGGGGAGATGGGCTGACAGGAATCTCATGAAGTTCAACGAGGGGAAATGTGAGGTTCTGCATCTGGGGAGAAACAATCCCATGCATCAGTGCATGTGAGGGGCTGTGCAGCTGGAAAGCAGCTCTGCAGAGAAGGACGTGGGAGTCCAGACAGACAAGTTGACCAGGAGCTAGCGATGTGCACTCAACACATCGGCAAAGAACGATGGGCAAAGAAACCCAACCACCTCCTGGGCTGCTTTAGGCAGGGCATTGCCAGTAGGTTGAGGGACGTGATCTTTCCCCTCTACTTAGCCCTGGTGCAACACATCTGGAGGGCTGTATCCAATTCTGGGCTCCCCAGGACAAGAGAGACATAGACATACTGGACAAGGTCCACCACAGGGCCAAAAAAATGGTTAAGGGACTAGAGCTGCTGTCATATGAGGAGAGACTGAGAGAGCTGGGGTTACTCAACCTGGAGAAGAGAAGGCTCAGGTAGATCTTGATGGGATGGAGTAGAGAAGACAAAGAAAGACTATTCTGCATGGAGCCCAATGATGGGACAAGAGGCAGTGGGCACAAACTGAAAGACACAAGGTTCTGTCTGAACATAAGAAAAAACCTTTTTGCTGTGAGTGTGCTCAAACACTGGCACAGGTTGTCCAGAGAGATTATGTAGTCTCCATTTTTGGAGATACTCGAAACCCATCTGGACATGGTCCTGAGCAGCCTGCTTTAGCTGGCCCTGCTCTGAGCAGAGGGGTGGAGTAGATGATCTCCAGAGGTGCCTTGCAACCTCAACCACTCTGTGAGTCTGTGATCCTCACCATGTGAGCAGAGATGGGAAACGCACTGAAGTCTTTTCTCTGTCTGCCAGTGACAAATCTTTATTACAGTTTTCGTTTCTAAGTTCTCAGATCCAATTTATAAATTTGGAATATCTTTAGCTGGCACTGAAACACATAATTTTAAACTACATGGCAAGAGTTTAGTGTTCCTGGTGACATGTAGTTGTCAAATTCTTTTTACTTAATTCCAAAACATAATGTGTTTAGACAGTGCACCATTAGACAACAACAACCTGACTGTTGGGATAATTAAAGATGCTGAAAATGCTCAAGAGGAAAATCAGTGGAGCGTTCAGTGACATTGTAGATCAAACAAATGATTTTTTTTGTCCGTGATAATTTTATTATCTTAAAGAAATAGTTTTTCTACAACAATCTGATCATAAGCATATTGTGCTTCTTGAGTTCTAAAATCTGTCTTACAGAAGAAAATTATCCTTTACATGGATATTTTTGAATATTATTTTATTCATCTTGGAATAATATTTCTTTGTTCTACTTGTTTAGAGATTTTCACATTGGATATTTAGTAGCTATTTGATGTAAAAGCTTAAGGTTTGCTTTTGGATGTTGAGTTAACAAAGCAACAAAGAGCACCAAGCACCTGTTGCATTGTCAGTGTGTCACTTTGCGCTTGTCAGCATTTCAGAGAGGAGGAATGTGCTGATGAGCGGTGGCTGTAGAGCGCTCCTGTGTTTCTGGAGACAATCACCCCTCCAGCCCACCCGCCTAGCAGATCGCAGGCACGTGCCAAGGTGAAACCACAGGCAGTGTTAGGGTTGGAGTCTTGTCTCACTCCTTTTTGCTGTAGGTAGAAAGACAGCAAGAGGGAGGGTAACCAGGGAAGAGCTGCCCTGGCAGCTGGGAAACTTAGGCTGTTAGGAGGACATTGGTTCTGTTCCTGCCTTGGCCACTTAGGTGCTGCCTGGCACTGGGCTTGCTGCCTGGTTTTCCTATAACTTGTAAAATTAGGATTCTGGCACTGAGGTGAAGATCACAAACGTTATAACAAAAGTGCTCATAAACATTGTTTTATCTGAACAATAAGTGATTGTTTGAAATACTTTCCTTTTTCTAAAGAATGTTCCAGAACAGAGGGGGAATCTCCATTTGATTGAAGGGGTGTTCTGTTTTCATTTCTGAAAACTTAAAAATTCTAATTTTGAAATATTTCTTTGATTTTTTAATATTTCTCTATTTCTTTCTGTCATTTAATGCATTAGAGTGAAAAGCTAGCTCTTACTTTGTATTTCTTCTTCCCATTAGGTACTTTACACAACATTTTCAATGAGTTTTCCTCTCATTTGCCACAACTGTTTAAAAAGTTTGTTTTTGTCATATGGGTGAAGCCAGTAGGTTATGAGGTGAGGGATAACAAGAAGAGTGATGATTAGGATTATGTGGGCAGATGACAAGAAAGACATGGACCTGTTAGAACGAGTCCAGAGGAGACCACGAGGATGATGCGAGGGCTGGGGCACCTCTCTTATGAGGACAGGCTGAGAGAGTTGGAGCTGTTCAGCCTGGAGAAGAGAAGGTTCTGGGGAGATCTTATAGCGGCCTCCCAGTACCTGAAGGGGCTACAAGAAAGCTGGGGAGGGACTTTTTACAAGGGAAGTTAGTGACAGAACAAGGGGAAATGGGTTTAAGCTGAAAGAGGGTAGGTTTAGATTAGATATTAGGAAGAAATTCTTCACTGTGAGGGTGGTCAGACACTGGAACAGGTTGCCCAGAGAAGCTGTGGATGCTCCTCCCTGGAAGTGTTTAAGGCCAGGTTGGATGAGGCTTTGAGCAACCTGGTCTAGTGGAAGGTGTCTTTGCTGATGGCAGGGGGGTTGGAGCTCAATGATCTTTAAGGTCCCTTCCAACCCAGACCATTCTATGATTCTGTGATTCTATGACAAAGACTTCAGGAGATTAAGAGACTGTTAGTTTACCACATTGGAAGAAGGATGTAACTCTGGGCCTGAAATACTGTGAAAAGGAGCTAGGCACCCCAGTAAAAAAAAGACAGAGTTTTTGATGAAATAGGAGATGTCTAAATTCCCCCTTTAAAACAAAGAAGCAAACAAATCTTTTCCTGGTAAACTTAAAGTTTGATAATACTGGTGGCAGAAATGACAACAATGCAGCGTTGTTCTCGATGACTCTCATTTTGTGCCACCAACTGCATGTTCGCCATCCTCCCCGCGTGCCTCCCGGCGTGCCTCCCTGTGTGCCTCCCTGCGTGCCTCCCTGCGTGCCTCCAGCTCCACAGTCGCACCGCTTTGCAGTACATGGTTGGTTGATTTTCTCATGCTCTGCCTGGTCCACTGCCCCAGCGCACCTGGCAAAATCTTCTTGTTGGTCCTTCCATCTTGCCTGTCTCCCTTTCCTAGGCTCAGCCTGTCAAGTAGGAATTGAGACCAACAGTCAGTGTTTTGGACTGGTTTGCCATCCAAGAATAGGTTTTGAGCTGTTTCCACTTCTTTATCCCGTTGCTGGACAGATCCTCACAAGCCACATGTCCCCGCACCTTCTGCTATCAGCACCTCTGCCACCACCATTCACTTTGCCTCCTTCTCAAGTGGGTTTCTGAAAAGGAGCGCACTTGCTCTACGTGGCAGAGAGGGAAGAGGGATTTAAGCTGGATCGTTTAACAGGTCTGGTTAAGCTCATGACCACACAAACTACTGGACTGATGTGGCACCGGCTGAGACAACCTCTGCAAGACAGTGAGGGACACTGGAGAGACATTAACAGCTGGGTCTGCTGTTACCAAATGTTCAGGAATATTCTGGAAAGCAAGGGAAGGAATAAAGAATGGGAAAGAAGGATCCAGGAAGGAAGTGTTGGAGTGATCTGAAATGGGGCATGGTACAGAGAAATTTGAAAACAGCACTACATTGCTCAGAAAGCTGAACTGCTTTTGATGCTACAGATTTTAATGTTTTTATTAAATGAAACCAGGATGGAGTGTGCTGGGACACTGTGCCACTGCACAGGCCAGGTAACTTCTATTCCATCTTTCTTTTTCTGATTTTCTTAAGCCAGTTTGGCTGGTTTTGTAGTGATCTGGCTCATTCCTCAAAAGGCTCATGTAGTTTTGTCCTAGTGATTCCTACACCATGGACTGAATGTGAGCAGCCTTTGATTTGAAAATGTAAAAGAAATAGGTTAGTATTAATTAGAAGCATTAAAACAAAAATTATTTTGGTTTTCCTGCCTCATGCTTTAGTAAGTCTTAAAATTACTGTTACCATGGTGTGTAATTTAATGATTTTAACTTTAAATTGTGAATTTCTTTTTTCCTCTGACTTTTCTCATGTTTCTTCTTTTTGAACTGTCACTAAATTTTTTTCGGAAAAACAATGAGGAGGAACAAATAGAGGTGAGGCAGCTGGAAATGCAAACATACAGAAGCAACTTCCCTGAAAATTGTCTTCTGATTTTTAAGGAGGGCATTGTTGCCTCAACATTAATAATATTTCTCCAATGGCATTTGCCTTAAGATAAATGAAGGTCAAATAATTATTTTAATAGTTATTTTATTTACTAAACCTGCTCCTAAAAATACTTTTGTCAAAATGCGGAGCAAATTGAATGCCTCATATGAATACTTTTTTTTGGAGAAGAGGTAATGTGTGGAATTTTGATTTTTTTCTGGTTTTCTATTTGTTCTGTTTATTTAAATTTCTTCTGCTAAACCAGTGATTTTCAGTCTTTCTTGATCTGTGAAATCCTAAAATTGTAATAGCAGGCTCAGTAGGGCAAATTTACTGCTAGGAATAAACTGTTTTTATAGTTACTCTTTTCAACTCTCTTAAAAACCACTGTGGAGTCTCAGATTGATCTATAGATCATGATCTGAAAGTCACAATGGCAAAGAGGATGTAGCCTCTTTTGAAAGCAAGTATTTTAAATACAGTGCTTTCTTCAGAAGACAGATTCTTGCCCTCCTTAGTGTCTGCATAGTCTTGTAGAATATTAACTTTAGGAGCCAAGATCTTAGTTGAAATCCTATAAGCATTTAATCTTCGTTTCAACATCTGAGCTCAGTTGCATAATCACTTATAACAAATTACCCACAAAATACCTTGGATTACTCTCTAGAGCTCTAATACTCAAACCATGAACTCATAAATTTCAACTTTTAGGAGTATTCCCCCAACAAACCTTATGTAAATAGAGGGTTTTTAGAAGCTTTAAATGAAAATTCATCATAAAAGATACCAAACTCCACTTCAGTGACTTCTTGCTGAAACTGTTTTGGGATGAACAGTATTTTAGGAAAGATGTTTAAATATCATAGAGTAGCAACTCAGAACTTTTATTTCTTGGTAAGGCTGTCTGGGGAGTGCAGCTTCTGGAAGATGCTGTTTTGTGATTATTTGTTTGTTTAGAATTTGGTTTTGTTCTGTATCAGATCTGCCTCGCCTGCTATGAGAATCCAGGTAAATTGGCATTTGTAGCCAGCACTCAATACCCCACTTTTGCCTCCAGCCTTTTAGATAAATATATGGGACCTGTATTACTATGTAGGTCTTCAGCATATACTAATATCTGACTTTTCCTTTTCTGTTTTCTACCCAATATTTGTTTCATCCAACAAATGGTTGGGTTTAAAACACCAGTGATTCAGAATAGCTGAGCAGTCACAGTGCAGCAGTGAAGGTGAGAACAACAGATGAGCGATCAGAGGATGAGATCCTTGCTTCTGTCAGTCCAGCACTATATCTGGATCCTAAACAGAGATCTCCACATAGTCTCCTCACTGCCATGGACTGCTGAGTAGCATTTGCTGGCTAGAGTGTGATCATGTATCCCATTTCACATGTAACTGTTCTGGCAAAAAAAACACTAGTTCCCCTCAGCTGCTTGTCACCACTCGTCTGGCAGAAATTATTGCCCCTGCACGGACAGTGTAGCTACCAGAAGTGTCCAGACATCTGTTTCTGATGCATTCACCATAGGAGCAGAAATAGTCCATGAAGATGTCTTTGGCAATCCTGGCTGCCAGGTCAGTGGGCAGTGGGAAACAGCAGGAGGTAGTAATATATGACATTATTAAACCTGGATGATGTTATATGGCTGCCATAGAGTAAACAAAAGTAATTTCCAGAAGGACAAAACCTCAAAACTGCATGTGATCTGGTAGTTCAAAAGGTGGGATTCACCAATTTCCATTATTATTCCTCAACAATATTAAATCCTTCACTATAATTGCTGCAAAGATTTTTCTTTTTACTCTCCTCTGTGGCCTCTCAAGTGGCCTCTCAAGTGAAACAACCTTACTTTTCCCCGCAGTCTGCCAACTAGCTCCCCAGTTTCTCCATCTAGTTATTAATAAATATTCTAATACTAGGTGCCCTGATGTCTGAACTCTCCATTAACCTCTCCCCTCCCTGAGAATAATCTGTTCTCTAATCCTTTGTTTCTTATTACTTCATCAGTTGCTTTTAAATCTATGAAAACATTTCATAACCTTTCAGATTTTCTAGAACAGAAATGGAGGGGTTTTTTCTTACTAACAGTATAAGGATCAGTTGGGACTTCCTCTAGTAAAATCTGTGTGAACGGGCACTGCTTGCGTGACTTCCCTGTCTGCAGCAGGAGTCACTTAGAAGGATCCCTTGTTTTTAGATGTACTCCCTGGCTTGGTCCTAAAAATTTCCTTAAGCACAAAGATAGCTTCCTAGTATCATGATCAATGTCTTTGAAGAAGAAGACTCGAAGAGGTGTGCTGGGTGTTAGGCCCAAGAATTGAGGTTGGCTTGTGACAGCAGTTCCTGTGCCCTGGTGTTCTCACTTCTCTGTGTGAGCGGCCACAAGCAGAGCATAAGCTGGAGGGGACACAGCAGTGACCCTGATCAGTTCAGCAGAGTGTCTGGAGGGAGCCTGGATCTTGCTCATGATTACTTGGATTTTGTACTAGCTTTTTCTTTCTCACCTCATCTCCAAGATGGCTACTGACTTTTGAAAGGTAACCTGGAAAAAAATAATCAGAAAGATTTGCTGCACTGAATTGCTGCTCTTAGGGCAATTGTCCGGAATAGCTACAGCAATTTGGAGGAGGAATAGGCTCAAAATCTTACACTGCCCAGCAGAAGTGATTTCAGTGGCAAACAGTTGGGACAGGGACTGAGGCAGAGGGACCTTGGGGACAGGCTGAAGCCAGGCTGGGCCTCGGGCCCGTGGGTTGGGTCAGGATCAGCAGAGCCTATGTCTGGGTGCGTGTGATTCGAGAGCTGTCCCCGGATCAAGGCTGATTCTGGAGTTGGGGCTGGCGGTTGCTGCAGCCCAGGGGCCACACAGCAGCCAGGGCAGCCTGGGTGGGCTTCCCAGGGACCTGCCTGGAAGGGGAAGCCTTTAGCCTGGTCTTGTTCAGGGCTGAGGCACGTCTAAGAAAACGTCCCGCCTGCTCCATGGTATGTTCTTCCTTCTGATTATTTTCTGCCATAAAACATACTTACTACTCTCCCTACATCTCCCACTGCGTATCAGTTATGTAGAAATAAAAAGGATTTTCTAGTAGGTGTTTGTAGTATGCCAATATACGTGCTTCTATCCTACGCGTTGCATTTTCAGGGAAAAACCCCACTGTAATTATCAAAATCCTTACTCTGAAGGTGCCTCACAGCATTTGCTGTGTGCCAGGAGAAACCAAAGGATGGTCCTGACCCATCACACTACTTCTGTCAAAACTGCCCTCAGACCCACATCTTGTTGTCGGTACACAGCTGTATTTGCAAGGCAGCTGGATTCACAGAGCCCATGTCTGGATCATTCAGACACTTTCTCCTGAAGGAAGATCTTTTCATTCTCTTCAGAGAGAGAAGAGAATGCTGCCTGCCCACCCTTTCTTGGCTGCACTGGCCCCTCGGGCTTTGCAGGGCTCCAGTGCTGCTGTATGCACCTGTGTCCTGGGAAAGGCTGGGTCTGCAATAGCGACTACCTGAGGTGCATGGCTGGAGTGGGGATGAAGATGCTCAGGTTTTGTTGACCTGAAATAGCTTTTTTTCTGTTACAAAGGTGTTATTCTGGAACAAAGAACACCATTTTCCTCCTTCAAAAACTGCCCACAAAACAAGGGCAGCAGGGAAAGAAGAGAGCAGAAACCTCCTTTACAAAAGAGAGAATGGGTGGATTATTTTGTGTGTGTGTTTGTTTTTTTTTTTAAAAAAAAAGCTTTTGACACACTGTCATACTGTATACACCAAAGCAAATGGTAGCAGAAGTCACCATAGCAACAAAACCTTGGTCAGTGAAAGACTTTCCAAGTGATTATGTCCTTCAGGTAGCAGAGAATAAGACCTCATTATATTCAACCTTTGAATACTCTTAATTTGCACTCTGCTTTAAGGGAAAAGGCAAAATTAGGAAGGAAAACAATGAACAGGCTTGCCTTTGTTCTCCTCTGCGGTGGATGGCGAAGTGTAATAATGCAAACAACAGTAATCCTGTCACCATCCTTCCACTCCAGAAAAAGAAAAAAGGATAAATATTCCCTGATCCTTTTTTAAGGTTATAAAAGATGAATTACTCTTTAGTGATGCTTGTAACATTCTTTCTTCCTTCTAACCCTCTAACCCCAAATTAAGCCTTTTGAAAGCAGCAAAATATTGAAAAATATTTTAACCGAGAAGTGGTTCAGCTTTCCCCCCAGCACAGGTGCCAAAGGAGAAGGGAGCCCTTTTCTGCTGAGCCGGGTGCCCACAGGGTGTTCCCCTGCCACTGTATGGCAGAAGGTCCAGGCTGGAATCTGAAGCACCTCAAGGCTTTGGGGAACCTGCTGGAAAGCCGAGGGTGTGATAGTTTTTTGGTATAACAACGCCTCAGGCTGACTTTGCTACAGGCCTTGAGAGGCTGAGCTGTCCTCCACAACAGCTGGACTTGAATGCTCTCCAAAAATGTGAAAAATGAGCCAATATCACACAATTCTGTTGTTGCCTGAAGAGTGAGGTAGTATATTTGCTGTGTTTAAAACCCGGAGCAGCAAGAAGCTTGGTCACAAGCGGTTTGCAATCAGCTTTTTTAGGATCTGAGTTATCTTTATATATAACCCTGTGGCAGAATGAGAGGCTGTTTGGATTCCCAGAGAAGTTGGAATGACCTAGTAACAGTCATATTTAGCACTGATCAAGAGAAATTTCCTGTTGGATATATTCTTCATGAACATATGAGTTTTTGAGAGGAAAATGAATTTGTATTTTAAAACTTTACTTTACTTTTAGCCAGCTTGAGAAAAGAGGATTTGGGACCTACCTACCAGCCACCAACTAGCTGGCCAAAAGCAAATAGTTTTAAGAAACCCTTAAGACCCTCAAAACTAACAGAGCTGACATTCTGTAACATTTTGTCTTAAAACAATAGATTTCGGTATTTGATGTAAGACTACAGGACTTGGTGGATTTCTTTGCCTTTCTTCAGCTCTGTTAATCACGTCCAGACACAAGTATGAATTCAAAACAAAGAAAGCTCTAATCTTTTAGAAGACTAGACAAATGCTTAGAAAGAACATTAGCTTAATTGATTTCTCTTTTACTAAATACATTTTTAAATTCTCCTCTTTTGTGATATGACTTGTCCCATCACTTTTTATATTAGGAAGTCTCTGAATGGTACTTTCATCTTCCTTTAATTCAAAATCAAGATCTTCCTAGTGGTACCACAGCAATAAATTGTTCAGCCTGGCAGCACAGTGCTTGTTCTGATAAGAGGTTACAAAACTGGTTTCTTCTACCTCCATAGAACAATTCTCACTTTTTCTTCAGGTTTCTATCATTTGACTTTTGCATTGGTTTTGTTTAATCCTGTTGGTCTCCTAGGGCTAATACAGCTAATACCAAGTGCAGTTCCTAAATTATATGGCCTAATTTATATGTATAATGTAATTTGGGTTGCACATCTACAAAAATGGTTGATATTTTATAGTTGTTTTCACCCATGGAAGCTCCTTGAGCTCAAACAGGTCAGCTAAAGCCTTGCATAGACCCACAGGACTTCTGTTGCTCTTCAGTGTGGTGTATGTGATATCTAGAAGTCCCTAGAGAGACAAAGTGGAGTGTCTGTGGGACCGGCTGTTACAAAGTTCCTCTCTTTGTTGGTAAACACAATGTGATTTTAAGGGAAATCAGAGAATCCCTATGAAGTGAGTTCTTTGATGTCATTTTCACTGAGATTACTTTTTATACCAATTGCAGGAAAGTTACCAGAAATAGCGCTGTTTGTATAGGGAGTCCAGGGAGCTATGAAAACCTTTTAATTTTATTAGCAAATAAAACAGCTGTATTTTCCAGTGGCTTGTAAAACCATGAGCAGGAAGAAGTCAAATGTGGTGCCATAGTTAGGACTCAGAAAATAGGTAAATGGTTAATAATAATAATAACAATAATAATAATAATCTTCAGCAATTTTATTGACCTATCTGCATTTAAAGCTGGATACATATTTTGACCTAGTTTTACTCATTTTAATGAATAAAGCATGTACTGGTCACTGGCGGAACAAAGCGAAAACCTTTAGGTGCACAGTAAGTCCATAGCAAGAGGTCTGCTCAGTAATGTAGTTTGACATGTTTCCTTACCTGCCCACCAGCTCTTTTGCACTGTATTTACACAGCAGACCACAGCTGTCTCTACATCAGATATCTTAAAGAATAGATATATATCAGAAATATTTTGGGAAATTATTTGGCTTGACATTATTGAGATGTCGAGGAAACTTGCACAGCTGTTGAGGAGGCTGAAAATATGCAGAAGTGAGAATCTGCTGGTTGGAAAACTCCAAGGAAAAGAAAGCAGCCTGGGAGATTACAAGATGGGTCTGTGCTTATTTGTCATCTGTCAGGACCATAATCTTGGTTTATGTATAGAATCTGTTAATTAGAGCTGTAATGAACTGTTCAGTTCACTTTGTTCATGCACTAGCTTGCAGACTTAAGGACAAAAGCTAGTGCCTGAAGACCCAGGGGACTAATTAAGTACACAATGTTTCAAGTAATTAACATCCCAGTCAGATGTTTTCAGTGACAGTAAGTATATTATGCTGTCACTGTCCTGCCCTGGAGCATCCTCAGGCCAGGTTTTAAAAACACTTATTCTGTAATCTATTTTATCTGTTAACCCACATGAATATCAGGGATTCTTTAATGAATTTATAAAATAAAAATTTAGCAAAACTTGTTCTTTCCAAAGAAGTCATTGTCATGATGAGATGACCCAAGCTGTGATCCTTGAAATCAATTATTTGTGTGTCAGTTGAAACAAAATAGATCTATTGGCAAAAGGGATTTTTGCAGAGGGGTGACGCCAGACTGTTGTGCTGCTTATCAGATTATGTTGTCTGTGTAGATTTAAGAGACTAGTTAGATGTCTTGTTGCATGTTGGCAATTGTCCCTTTGATCTTGCACCTTTGTGAGTGGTGTATTTAATATGACAACTGTTAAAGTGCCACCCATGAAGAATAATTGGCAAAAAAACGCCAAAGCTCCTGCACTTTTGTCAGTCAAATGACAGCTGGGAAGGTGGCTTTGGTTTTCCTTGTCCTTTGACTGTCTTTGTACTTTAAGGCAACAATGGTGAAATTACCTGAGCTAGACAAAAATGAGGAGGAATACCACCATCTCGGTATTTGCCGCTGCAGCAATGTCTGCTCGCACTCCCACGCGGTAAAACCGAACTATTAGCCTTGGTAAAATGTGGCAGTGACAGCAAAAATTACGCGTCTGCTTTTTAAACAAGGAGTAAATTATCAAAGGAATTTCTAATCTGGGAGAACAGATCAGATCAATCTTTAAGAAAGTGTCCAAAAGTAACAAATGGGAGAATAACTCAGGGGCAGTAAAAAGATTCCATTTTCCAGTGGGTTAGTTCCTTTAAGCATGATGAGAGGGTATTAAGGCATCATTGCTTCGTGACTTGTTAGTTTAGGTCAGTTTATCCGTGTGTTTGCCTGACCTTCTGGATGTTCAAACTGGTATGCAGAGATCTCTGCATTTTCCCTTCTCTTTTTAGTCAGTGGTAGACTTTCTGATTTCAGAAGGCCTTCTGTGAAAGATTATGAGTAATTGTCATGATTTTTCAGTCTTGGAAAGGATATATGTGACTGTTTGTTACCCTGCGTCCCCAGGCTGAGTCTAACCCTGCTTGCTCCTGGTATTTTTATGGGCTGTATTAATTGGAGGACTCAGGGTGTGTCACCTTTGTTTTGTCTAGGTGTTATCAAAATTTACAACCAGCCCTTATGGGTTGTAGCTAACAAGTAGCAGGCTTGTGCCTGAGAGTGCAAAAGTCAAGTTTTAGGCATTTACCCATACCCACTGACATACAGAGAACTGTCAGCTGCCTGTCACCGTTCACAGGTTAAGTTATTTTTTGTCTTTCTACCACAAGGGCCAAGTCCTGAGGCAGCATGGGACTGCATTGTGCAGGACTTGGCTCCAACCTCTCCTGTATGTGATTTGTATCATCATAAATCAGACTGGTATTATAATATGAGTGGGGCTGCTGTACAGTGTGCTCATCAAGCTCTGAGTACTCACTCCTGTGTGTGCTTCACTCCAGTTGGCAGGAATCCCCAGGGGGGTGATGAGTGGGAAGCAGCAGAGCCCACGGCAGGGCACAGTCCCTGTCTGATGGCCTTGTGGTGGGCGAGTGTATTTCGTGAAAGTTTTCTTCAAGTATTGCAGCATAAGCCTCTTTTTTAATGTTAGCTACTATCAAGCATTTGCCTATTTAATTTCTACAGAGAACAGGTTCCATAGGTTTCTTTATTAACATTTGATCTCCACACAGTCTGAACCTGAATATAGTTATATTTTCTAACTTTCCTTCAGCATCAGTGAGTAATTAATTTTATTTTGACACGATTTAAATGCATTGGATGAAGCAGTAGTCCCTTCTATCCTCTTTTCCCAGATTGCCCCAGTTAGAAAAGAGTCCAACTGTATGCTGCACAATAAATAATAATCTTAAATTTCATTCCTCAGACATAATTTCACAACAAATAGGATTGCTGTGAAGTAGCAGCTCAATTAGTGTTCCTCACTCTCTTCTTTTATATCCGCTTCTTTGTAGCAATCAATAACCTTCAGAAGGGAAGAACTGCTACACAAACCCAGCAGTAGGAATTTGGAAGGAGTATCCCAAAAGTTTTATTTTCTTTACCTTGCTACTTAAAAGTATTGGTGCAGACACATAAAACAAGCCATCAAGTATAAAATACACGTGTGCGTGTGCATTTCTGAGATATACAGCTAATTGTCTCATTGGAAATGCTTTTGCAGTTAAGATAACAGAGTTTAAATTTCTCTCGAGGCATGAGGCCTGCTGCTCCTCTATATTTCATGAGGATAAGTTTGACAGATGACCTTGTTTGTATGCATACTAGTTACTTTAAATACATTTAATCTTTTATTTAGACTTACTGTCCTGAGGACCTAAAGGCCAATAGAGAGCAAACTCTTAACTACATTTTAAACTGTTTTGTCCTGCCACACCCAATAAATTAAATTAATCTTTATTAGAATATATTGTATTATTAGCATCTCTTCCAATTTTAATTTATTATGGACAGAATAAATTCCACTCGTGTCCTAGTTTTTCTGTTATTCATTGTGGGAACTAATAATTTCACAGAAATCCTTCTCAAAGCTTAGGCAGACATAAATGGCATGGGGACAGGGAGAGGGTATAGGAGATGTGGCTAGGGAGTCCCTCCAACAGCTGGCAAAGCTGCATGGTTGAAATGCGCAGTGCAAATAGATGCTTTCTGAAAGTCAGGATAAATTTTCATTGACTTTGGAGTCAGGATTTCACCCTTTATTGTTCAAGGAACCGCGAAAATTAAGAGCTAATCCTGTACAATTATTTATGAGTAGTTATAATCAGCTAGCTAAAAAATACCAGAACTCCTTGTGTCCTCTCAAGGACAGATGCTATCACTGAAACAAAAGACTGGCAGCGTCTTCCCATTCGCGCAAGTCTAGGCAACCATATTTTATAATCTCACCTCTACCTAAAAATAAATGAGTTTTTTACTTATTTTATTTTCTCTTTTTCTTTTTTCAGTCCCACTGGTCCTAATGAATGGTTATTCGTAGAATCATAGAATCACAGAATGGTTTGGGTTGGAAGGGACCTTTAAAGGCCATCTAGTCCAACCCCAATGCAGTGAGCCGGGACATCTTCAACCAGATCAGGTTGCTCAGAGCCTCATCCAACCTGACCTTGAATGTTTACAGGGATGGGGCTTCTCCCACCTCACCGAGCAACCTGTGCCAGTGTTTCACCACTCTCACTGTAAAAAATTTCTTCCTTATATCTAGTCTAAATCTCCCCTCTTTTAGTTTAAAACCATCACCCCTTGTCCTATAGCAACAGGCCGCGCTAAAAAGTTTGTCCCCATCCTTCTAATAGGCCCCTTTCAAGTACTGAAAGGCTGCAATAAGGTCTCCCCAGAGCCTTCTCTTCTCCAGGCTGAACAGCTCCAACTCTCTCAGTCTGTCCTCACAGGAGAGGTGCTCCAGCCCTCGGATCATCCTCGTGGCCTCCTCTGGACTCGTTCTAACAGGTCCATGTCTTTCCTGTGCTGAGGAGTCTGGAGCTGGATGCCTTACTCCAGGTGGGGTCTCACCAGGGCAGAATAGAGCGGAAGAATCACCTCCCTTGACATGCTGGCCACACTTCTTTTGATGCAGCTCAGGATACAGTTGGTCTTCTGAGCACATGTTGCCAGCTCATGTCAAGCTTTTCATCCACCCCCAAGTTGTTTTCTACAAGGACTATGTGCATGTAGCTCTGTCCTCTGTTTTGGCAGGCTGTATTCTACCAACAGGATGGTATCCTTAGAATCAGCAATTCTGCTTTTATAAAATCACCAAAGAATTTTGAGGAAGTTTAAAATGCCCCAGAAATGTATTTGCTGTACCTTGATATTACTGCCAGACAAGATAGCCATGTCAGTCAGATCTTTCTTAGAGCCCTGTGTCCTGGTTTTTGCTAGGATATGGTTATTTTGTTCTTAGTAGCTGGAAAGCGCTGTGTTTTGGTTTCAGTGAGGATTGTTACGAGAACAGTGTTGATAACTACAAGGACACTGTGCTTGGGTAGTTTCCAAGAAGAGACGACTGGAAGGGGGGAGTGGAGAAGAAAAGTGCAGTAGTTAGTAAAACCCAGAATTGACGGTTGGATGTGCCAATAAGATATTCCATAGCATATCATGTCATCTTCAGTATATTAACCAGGGCTGACTGGAAAGGGGTGGGGATTCTCTCGGGAATCACTCAGGCTCGCTTTTCTGGGATGGCAATTTCAGTTTTGGGTTCCTTTTTGCTCCTCTGGGATCGTTATCAGCGGGTGGTGAGCAATTGTACTCTGCATCACTCACATATATAGAGTTGTTATCATTATTACTCTTATCATTCTTATTATTTTAATTTTATTTTACCCTAATTACTAAATTGTTCTTATCTCAACCTACAAGTCTTCTGCCCTTTACCTCTCCAATTCTCTCCCCAGTTCCCTGGGTTGGGGGGGAAGAGGATGGAGGGTGCTGCGAGTGGCTGTGTCTTGTTTGGCTGCCAGCTCAGTTAAACTGTCACACCCTGGAATGAAAAATACTGAATGACAGCAAGGGAGACAATCTCTGTTTAAGAAACAGTTGAGTTAATCTCTTGGTTTCTTGCATATCTGAAAGTGAGAGATGTGCTTGTATGATGATTTATAGACATGCATTGAAATGAATTGTTTTAATTTGAAATGGTAACTTGTAATTGTCATGTCAAATAAATGCTCCGATGATGCTGAGAAACAATCCTGATGCAGGCTTCCTTCCCTCTTGATAGACTTCTGCTGTGGCCTGAATGTATATCGTCAGATTCTCCTTGCTTTTGGCATGTTTGCATCACTTGGCATTTCTATGAGTCATAATTTATTTTCCTCTTAAAAATATCTTGTTCATCACTGTCTGATTTCTCCTGCCACTTCACGATACTTATTATTGACAAATCTGTTCATTTTGCGTGTGTTAGAGACTCAAAGATACTTACAGCAGCCACATTTTTTAATAGTCTTTCATTTAAAATGTTTATGAGTCTGAGCAGGGTCTCAGCCCTTTACCTTTGTTTAATATATTTGTCCTGTAGTGGCTAAATATAGAGCAGATGAGCCCTATTATGTTAGGTTCTGTACAAGGAAAAGTCCCTTTATCCATCTGTAAGGCAAAGTAGGGAGAAAATGCAAGCCAGCAAGGTGGGTTTGGTAAAGGAAATAGTCATAGAAACAGAATAATAAATACATAGACTAATACTTTTAAAGTGGGAAATGCCAGTGAAGAGAGAAACTTTCCCCAAGGTAGAAGATGATTTAAAGAGAGATTCTCACTTGATAGAGAATGACTTTGTTTCTCCCTATCCAGAAACCTTCAGATTTGTAGTGGTTTGGCTACAATTCAGAACTATTTCTCACAGCTGGAAATATTACCAGTAACCTCCAGGATAACATGGTCCCTGTAAAGCCATGATTAGAAAGTGGTTTGGGTTTGTTGGGGTTTTTTTTGTTTTGGTTTGGGTTTTTTTGTTTTTCACAAGGCAGATACTATTTTAAAGTGCAATTCGAGCTTGAATTAAATTGTTCAGTTCATTATAAATTTTGAGTCCTTAAAGAGTAATATCTTAGCTTAAATAGCCACAAATTTCCTATGGAATTCTTGTTTGTTTTCTGGCTGTAGCCTGAGACTGCATACCAGTCAATGGTAAAACCAAGACCTGGACAAATGTGATGATAAGGGAAATCAAAGGTGCTGTTCAGCAGTTTTTTCAGCAGGGACAAATGCCAAGTATTCTGCTTGGGCAGAAATAATGACCCACAGAAATTTAGGTTGGGAAACTTCTAGTACGAAACAGTTGTGTAAAAGAGGATCTGTGGATTACAGTAGATCACAAGCAGGAGTTACATCGATGAGATAAAAGTTATTCAGGAAGAGGGCAAATATGATCTGGTGTTGCAGAAAGAGTAGCGTGGCCTGCAAAATAGGGGAAGTATTTCCTTGCGTTCAGTACTAGGCACATTGCATGTGGAGAAGTGCCTGGTTTTGGACATGACACTTCAAGAAAGATGCAGTTTGACAAAGGACAGTTTAGTATAGGGCAATATGAACAACCAGAGGTTGGAAAGGATGACTTGTGAAGAAAATGTGAACGAGATCAGGTAGCCTGAAGAACGAAGGACTGAAGAAGACTATGACAGAATCTAAGATACATGAGAGGTTGTTGTAAAGGAAAGAGAATAATAGTTTTCAGTGTTTGTAGTAGAATAGGCAGGAAATAATTCACTTCAATTGCAAAATGGATTAATTGGACTTCATATTTGAGCATACTGGTATTGCAAGAAGGTTAAGCGTTCTCAGCTTCTGAATGGGTGTAATACCTGAATAATCACGACAGCTGGAAACTTCTTGATTTCCTTTTCTTCTTCATCAATGTCAGTAAATACTTTCAAAGTATAACACCTTATTTAGCCAGCAAGGGTATATGTGCAAAAGAAACTGGATTTTCTTACCCAAAGTCTGAACTCACATTAACTTCCCTTGTGTCAACAACACACAGGCCATTGCACATCCATATGCTATAGGGCGGCCATGAAGTCAAGAGCACGCTGGGCTTTAAAGTTGCTTCAGGAAAGAAAGTAACAACTTGATTCAAGAATGAGCTGATCAGGGAGACGTACTCCTTCCTGCTTTCTACCCAGCAGTCTGAACCACTGGGACTAGGGTCTTCATTAAGGGAACACCAAACGGTCTGTGATCATTTCCCAGGTAATAACCAGTAATTTGTTTCACAGACTCACAGAGTAGCTGAGGTTGGAAGGGACCTCTGAGACAGTTTAGTTCATCCACCCTGTTCAAGGAGGTCAGCTGGAGCAGGCTGCCTAGAACAGTATCTGATTTGACATTTTATGTAAATTAAAGTACATTTTAGAGTATATGTTGTCTTTAATTCAGAGAAAGCACCAACTAACTAGTGGGGACACAGCACAGTCTTGATTTTCATTGTAGTCACAGAAAGTATTTGAGATGAAACTCCTTGTTAGGAGTGGATCATGTGATGTAGCCCATTATTTTTGCTTGAGTGTATTTTCAATGCAATGTACTGGGTACTGAATTCCCTCTACTGCTATCTGTGTGTCCCCCAGAGCAGCTACTACAAGATAAATGGGAATATTTTGAAAATTAAATCCTCAGTCATAGAATTAACAATACTGAACTTTGAAGCAGCAAAAGTTTTGGTTTTATTCACTTGCTAGCTTGCACAAAGAGGTGATTTTCACAGTTTTTCAAATATATTCTTAAAATTGTTTCTTGAGCAGCAACATTTTCTACACTTGTTTTGGTGCTGAACAAAGTTACACCATGGGTCCTCGAAATTCTTAGGGCATTTTTGTCTAAGCTATGTCAGAAAGCAATGAGCAATTCAGGAAGAAGTCTTCTTCTGCTAACTGGAATATCATTTTTAGAGAGATAAAAATGCATTAGACTTATGACAGAGGGGACGAAACATGGAAGGACTGCAATGTGTATTCGTCTAAAATATGCAGAGACTGGAATGAAACTGTCCATCTGACGTGAGTGGAAATGTCACTGTTAACATCATAAATATTTAACCTGTCACTTGAATAATAAGCAGACACTCTCAACTTGTTACTTGGATCTATGTGTCTGCAGAGAGGAACCTGCTGTAAAGTTTTTCCAACTGTTTTTCAAATTTTTAATATTTTTACTTCCACCTCCAGAAGAGCTCTTTTCTGATACTTGCTGGCACATTTGACTAGCATGTTAATGTGAAAATTCATTCCTTTTTGAACCAAGTAGGGTTGTACTCTGCTAAATCATTATACCTGACCTACTTGCTGACTACCCAGCAGTTGTTCCCTGTGCTAATTCAGAACCATGTCTGCAACCTCACCTATCCAGCATTTTACCTGTGCTGGAGCAGCAGGGGTGGCGAGCAGTGAGAGAGAGAGCTGGCTTCTCCTCTCTCTTACAAATCCCCAGCGCAAAAATACAGCTACGAATCTGTCTCTGGAGCGCAGTGTGAAGAGTAGCACCAGGTTGCTGTCGGTGGGTAAATTGGCAGACAGTCACAGTGTGGAAGCCCAATCTGATGATCGTGTTGGGGCTGCCTATGCGTTTGATAGTGATAGAGATATCACCCAGGAGAAGACAATGAGGACATTGCAAAGGTGGCTTGCAAAACTTTAAACTGTCAACTGATTAAGATAAACAAAGAAAGAGGATGGCTTGACTTGCAGATTCAAGCTGGGTTTAGCAAGGCAGGTGGTAGTCAGTAAAAATACATTTCTCTTCTAAACACCACACATGAACTGGAGCCACAAAAAAAATTGAATCCTGGGATGCCATTTTTATCAAGTCCACTATCAGAACAGAACTGCATTTGTGACTGATCAAATAATATGACTTTTCATACTGAACTAACATCAAAGACAAATTTCAGATATTTGTTCTTAGTCACTGTAACAGTGTTGAATGGACTACTGAAGAGGAAAACCATTTCACCTTATTTTCTATAGTAGCTTTTATACCTATTTCTATTATTATTTTACTTTGACTCTATTCACTTCAATAAGGGTTTAGTGAAAACAGGACTCAATACAGTCAGAATTGTATTTTTCAGAGGGTAAGGAATAAAGTAACATGAAAGAGTAACAAAATTTCAGATGAAATGTTAGTTTGGAGTCAATAACAGAGAACAGCACAGATACTGCGGAGGAGAGCTGTCAAGCCAACAAAGGTGGATTTAAAGAGAGGAATCAAGAGAAAGTCACTTACAGATAAGTACAGAAGGGGTGCAGGACTGATACTTGCTGTCTCATATAGATGGCTAGGGAGGTGCATTTATACTAGCTCAAAAAATCTTGAAATTAAGTGAAAATAACTTGTGTATAAATCAGCCAAGGTTTTTATTTTTAAGCTTGATCAGGACTGGATAGAGAAGAGTGACCCATCTGGCTTGGAAAGCCTTTCCCCAAGGGGTTCCCAGGGAAGACTCATGGGAATACCAGTACCACACTATTCTAACATGACCACCCAGCCACACTGGCAAAGCCTTTCAGACAAGACCCATATATTAAAATTTCTGAGTGTCCAGTGCCAAGACAGTGCATAAGGCTTTCCCTTCAGTGGGCACGTCCTGAGCACTTTCTAAAAATCATATCCCTTCACTGAATGGCATTTGTGTATCTGATAACAGAAACACCTCAAATCATCAGCCATTTCTGAAAAGTTCAACCTGTGCCATCAATGAAAACATAAGCTGAGTGTGTTACATTACCAGATCTGTGCTTCATGGGTGAAGATCTAGCCATGCATCATCTTCTGAGCTCTTTCTTTAATGTCAGGCCCTCTTCCTACATAGTATTCATCAGTCTTCCCAGCTCCTGGCTGGAGCAGAGCCCCAGACCTGCAATGATTCCTGCCTCTACGCAGCTTACTCTGCTCAGCCAACTGACTTCTGGTCCTGGCAATTTTTTGTTTGTGAACCTGTGACTGGTAAGGTATATCATGGCTAAAGATCCTCCTTAAACCAAAGTACTGCTTATTGAGAGGTAGAAACAATGTGTTAAAAAGGCATATTTTTAGATAACAAGTCCTAAGTGATTTTTTTTGTCTTCCCTGATGCATTGTCACCCCAGAGATGCACGGGTTTTCTTCGGACAAACCTCTGTGTGTATGTGCTGCAGTTTCAATGTGGCTGACCTAAACAACTGCCTCCCCCCTCTGAGAGAGGGTGACTTTTAGGGCAAATCAGACTCCTTTCATTTTCTTGTCCACTTTAATCTTTTCCTGTCCTAGAGTCCTTCATATAATCCTGAGTAAAGGAGGATAGTGAAACAGTCATGGTGAGCTATCCTTACTGTTTCTTTTCCAGCATATGCCCAATTACATTGAATACAATGCACTGTACTGCCAAAAAAAACCTTATAACAGATCATGGTAAATGCTACAAAGTACTTCCAGATCTGTCAGTTCCCTCAGCTTTTATATCTACAAATTTCTATGCAAATATGGCACATTTCTGCACTGAATTTTTGTTCAGAAAGTAGTTTCAATGCTATTACCAGAACAAAAAACAAAAAACATCTGGCATCCTGATTTGCCAGATGATATATCCTGAGGAGCCAACATCATCCTGATGATGATAGAATTTTGCAATAATAAAGATTCATAAATCTTGTTAGATGAGCAGTTTCAATTATTTTTAGCATATCAAAGCCAGCAAATTAATAAATACTAAGATGCTCTAATTTATGCCATGTTTATATGCATCATTTTACTGAAGTCCTCAGTTCTCATCTGTGGTGACACTAATTTCTGTATGTATTTAGTTTCTTTATCAGTGTTCTCTCTGATTCACTGGATTTTTTTTTCCATTGGCCTTTTGATCCTCTTCTCTAATTTCATTCATGCTGTTAGATTCTTGACTTGCATCTTAGTAAACCTGGTCAATTATCAGAAATATTTACTTGACACCATTTTGTCAACCCAGTACTATTTAACCAAACAGATCTAGGAAGAATAGTTTACTCAATTTTTACCTGTCTCTGTTTGAACTTGAGCAAGTCAACATGCTTAAAGTTCCTCTTTATGATCAACACTCACAACAAGATTGGAAAATGCTGAGCAGTCCTCTGTCGAGAGCATAGAAATAAATGCCCAAGGGACTGGCATGACAGTAGCTATAATATCAGCTGGGAGTGGGGAATTGATGAGGATGCAGAGGTAGGCAGCATGCAGGTAGATGCTCATGTGGTTGGCCCAATCCATGACCTAAATCTTCTAAAATCCTACAGTAGCAGCCAGTGTCTATGAGGTCACTATCTTGGCCTTGCCTTCATCAACAAAAATATTGCAAGAATTTTCCACAAAGCTGTTACCAACTCTCCAAGCCTTTCCCCAAAAGCTCACAGCAATCTTAACAGTAAAAAGCAACTGACCTTCTGTTGCTGTTTGCAGCTAGGATAGTTTCACTGAAGAACTTCATGCAGTAGTATGGAAAGGAAAAAGAGGGGTAGGAAAGTTGTGAGCTGTTTGTTGAAGCAATACACATGCTCTTTGCAAAACCCAGTCTAAGCAGCTTTCTGAGAAGGAGATAAATTTATTTCCAAATAAATAAGAGAAATGCTGATCAAAATGCAATCTATCATTACATGTACGAAATAGACCCATTCACTGAGGAAGGCAGAATAGCTGGCAAAGGATTGGCTTATGTGTGGATGGGGAAAAGATAGGCCTAAGTGGAGCTCAGAGAGTGAATAAATGTAACTCACCAGAGAAAGACCAAAACCAGGAGTAACCATATGAAAGCTGATTATCTGACCAGGACAAACAGCATCATGACAGACCTGGCTGTACTTTTAACTCTGAACAACAAAGAAATCCTCAGAATCACAGGATGTTATCTGGAAAGATTGAACGTGGACTGGTTTATTAGTACTGGTGAGAGTGGGTTCTGACTTGTGTTGTTTCATTACACATACCTGCTTTTGAACGTATCCATTACTTGTAACAAATAGATCTGGGCTGGTGAAGAGCAGCCCACCATCTACAATTCATATGTCTTCATTTAAAACACTGCTTTGTCTCCCTCTCACCTTATTGGCGTAAGAGACCTGGAATACAGAAACCAGAGGTGAGAAGAAGGGGAGACAGGAAACAAGCTGAAGGTAAGAACAGAGAATTTGGATCAGGAAAATATGTGCAGCGGACAGACTAGGGAAGGCAGCTGAAAAGAGACAGCCCATGGCAGCAGGCTGTGAGGGTGTGAGAGCCTTCCTCCCAAGGCTGGCACAGCACCCAGCCCATCACTGCTGCCAAGGCAGTGGGAGGGGTCAGAGCCATCACCCTCCTGCGGCCAGGCTGCTGTGGGCTCTGCTAGCTCTGCTTGCTCCAGCAACAGAGCTGTGCTGGGCACATGAGAGATTGCAGCCTTACAAAACCATGTAGGCAGCGTTATGGGCACAGAGGAATCCTGTACCTGGATTTGTGTTTTTAGGAAACAGGACTGTGCATGGACATTCAGATTCTTGTGAACAACAGAAGAATTGCTGCAGTCCTGTGTGCTTCCTCTCAGTCATTTCCACTTACTCTTAACAAAACTTTAAAACTCTTCAAAACTCTTTACAAAACTCTTAACAGAAATGAGTCTCAATCTTAATGCAGATCTCCACTGAAAAACTTTGCCATCTTAACTCTGCTGCCTTATACAATAATATAAGGAGATTCCTCTCAGCATATCAGCCTCGTAACAAATATCATCCTCTGGCTTCAGATGTGCTGGTGGAAGTGGGAGCTCCCGGATGCCAGTTTTCTTCTCACTCTTTGAGGCTGCCATCCCACGAATCTGCTGGCAAAGCAGACTGTGACTGCTCACTGAAGTGCTTAAGGCACAGTCAGCTGTCTTGCCTCACTCAACAAGTTCAGACCCCAGAAATAAAACTTCGATGTAAAGGGAGATGTTCTCTGACAGTACAATTCTTCTGTAACTCAATTTTTATCTTGGGATTAGATGATCCACCATCTCATCATTTTGAGTAACCAATATATTTAGCTACTAAGATGCAGGCGTTACATTTTATTACTACATTCCCCAAAATACCATACAAATCTACACCTAGCCTTGTAGAATATATCCAGGTCTCTTATTTGTTTGTATTTTAAGAGTTGTTATGGTAACTGTACTTTATTCAGTATTATTCAGTGTACCAGTGATATATCATTGTACTAGCAGATGGAGAGGGAACTAATAATGCTTTTAAAAAATTAAATAATTTACATGAGAGCTGTGAGACTACTTCAAAATGCCATTATGAAAATACATTCTAATGAAATTAGTTCAGTCTGGTATTTGAAAGTTTGTTTGCTCCCATGAATATTCATACAAGCTGCAATTTTTTTAGCAATAACATTCATTAAAAAAATTAAAATTAATCATGGCAATATGTGTTTGCCCTGAAAATGTTGTGAATTCTCAAATGACTGTGTTTGCATGAATTTTCACTTTTATAAAACTTACTCGAGTCCTTTTCCTTTTTCTTATGAGTGTGATTGGATGGTGGAGACAACGGAATGAATACCCTGGGATTTAAGATGGTAGCAGAACTGTATAAACAGCAAATTATAAGTGAAGAATGCCAAAAGCACGGCCGGACTGAGACAGTTAATAAGGAAGCTATGGGCAAGAATATGATCACATAAAATCCTTTCTAAGCAATTGCCAGGCAGTATATTTTGTAGAAATTAAATCAAATGGTTCCTATGGCCAAGCAGCAAACACAGAAAGAAGGGGCTTATATTAAATTCATTTTTCAGCTGACTATAACTAAAAACTGAAATAGTGTCCATTCCTCTTTTCTTAAAAGATTTTATCCCTTCCTCTAGGATGATGAACCCTTTTGCTGCAACCTGTGTGTTATGAGCAACAGATTGTCTTACTAACAGACATCAGGAAATGGCTTTTAATAAGCTTAATACATTCATGACAAGCTATTTATAATTCTGACAAAAATTCAGATTGTATCCTAATATTTGATAAAGCCTTAATTCTAATATCAGTATTAGGTTGCTCCCTTGCTTTAGTATCAGGGTGACAATTCACACAGTGTTGTTGCTGCCCTAGGAACTAAAATCAGAGCTGAACAAAACCACAACTGGGAAAGGATCTAGGATGGGGCTTTGAAAAGATAAAACAGGGCTTGATGGCTTACAATTTTCTTTCATAGTCATACTTTTCCTCACTCCCCTTTTTCTAGAGTTCAATTATAATGGAGTGGGTATTCCTCTATCCCTTTAGTACAAGTTATAGCCAAGATAAATAGCCAGATGATCATCTGCATTATTGTTAGGTGACCCTTGGCAGCCTCTGTTATAAATGGTTTCCAGAAATGAATACCAAAAAGCCTGTTCGCCAGCAGGTGAAATTCTAACATTATCAGGTTGAAAAGCATGTAATCAGGAGAAGAAGAGGGAGGAGTGAAGAGGAAGGGCCATATGTGCTAATGAGGAAGTGAGGGTTAACTGAAGCTTCACCCACGGGAAAGCCATACGGCAAAGCAACATGAATAATTTGAACCCATAGCTCAGAAGAATGGAGCTAAGAAATTTCTGACCAAGGCAAAAAATATGTTTATTTCACTGGAAATTGATAGCTTAAGGAAAATGTGTCAATCACGAATACATGGAATTGCCTGTTCAAAAAAACCCCAAAACATCACTATTTATTTTCCAGGAAAATAATTGCTTTCTTAGCACAAAATATGTAAACAATCCTGGAGGAGAAAGTAGTTCTGGCACAAAGGTTTTACTTCCCCAGCCTCCTCTATAGCCTCAGACTTCCACGTACTCTTATGTTAAAGAGGAGCTTATATTCACTTTGCTTTAAGGTTGAACGTAACCCAGTGCCACTGCCTGGATTGGTGTCCTGCCTGCTCGCTGTCACACTGTCTGCCTTTGGGACCTGCTCTCTGCAGCAGCTGTACCCAAGGTGAGCTCTGAACCCTCACTAGCAGAGAGAGCTCATGTCTACCTGGGCCAGGCACTGACCTGTAGCCACATAACTAAGGCACTAGTTAGGTGTGGGAAGAAACTAAGATGGATACATTAAAAAAAGATAGACAGCAGTAAATTACCCACAATCACTGATAAATTTTGTAGCAACTTCTTTGTTTTTTGCTGTTAGAATCAAACTCTGCTGAATTCTTCCATTTTGTTTACTTTTTCCTGCCTGATGCTGTTGATGAGCAAAAAGGAGCCATTCTCTGTTATGGTTATGCATATAGAAACTAGCATTTAAAACCCTAATGAAAATGGTGATCATAAACGATGGAAAATTACTAAATTTCTGGGATAAATTCAGTAACTAGTGGGTTTTACTGAGCACTCGCTGGATCTGGTGGTAAGATATCAGTGGATTCAGTGCGGAGGAGGAAGGAGCGGGTATGCCAGTTTTAAACACCAGCGCTGTTTAACCACCGGTGTATATTCTGTACTAATAGACTAGGAGAGCACGATCAGGTAAAAATATCAAGAGACTGACTTTCTAATTAATCAGTCGGGACCCAAAATACCAGGAACCTCGACTAGCTGTTTGCAGCTGGGTCAAATTGTTTTTATGTGTGAGGCATCTTAAGATCTTGAAATGGCTTTATTCAAAGCTTTCTCCTCTGGATAATATGGATGAATAATAAGAAAATCATTAGGACAGGTGAGCTCAAAACCACCAACGTTATTTAGAGCAGGGGAGTACCATCTATTCCTGCCAGGCTTTTCAGTCAGATGGAGATTTATTATAATGAAGAAATTGAGTCATGTCCTCTGATACTGAACTGTAGGAAAGAAATATTTGAAATTACACTGACAAATGCCAAAAAAATATTCCCCCGGAACATGCTGAAAAAGTAGAGCAAGTACGATAAGGCAGAAAGCCCCACTGAAGAAATGTCTCTCAATCACATCCATTAACTACTGAAGGGCATTATAAAATATGCCTTTTCCATTCCATGGAGTGCTCTGAGTGTAAAAACAATTATGCAGCAGCACTGAGCACTGAGCAGATAATGAAGAAGTTTGGACTTCCACCCTCCTGAATGCCTTTCATCTGAAAGTCAACTGCATATCTAATAGTCATATGATGATGAGTCCATTTTAAGCACATTCAGGGCCTAAAAGCTCATGGACTTCCCACAAGACACTTTATTTTTCCAGATCCATTAATGTAGTCCCTGCCCAACTATCAGAATTGTAAGCTTCGTTTAGTTTAATTGGCACCAAAGACAAGAGACTCAACTCAGATGTTTTCCATCAGCCTTCTCTTATGCAACCAGACAAAATGGGCAGAGCGTGGGTGATTTCTGATCAGATTTGGTTTATTAAAAAGATCGTTTCCTGCCAGCTTTCATTTGTGTTTCTTAGCAAGTCGCAACCAAGAGTTTGGCCAGCAGAAAAATAAACAAATATATAGAGAATAATATCAGTAACATGCTTTGATACTAAAAAAATATCTTATATAGGGTAGTGGAACACATTTAGAAATTATCAGATGCCTGGTTCTAGTCTGGCAACAGAGGGAGTGAAAAAGAATTAAGCACTCTGGAGACCGTTTCTCACCTGGGATGGTTGTGAAAGGGCTACTCACATTTGTTATTTCTGCAGGAATTCCTGTTTCTCATAGGAATGGGAAGGAATAGAGCACTGGCCTCACTGAGATGTCTAGTTCAGAGACAAGGAGACCAACTGCCCTGGCTGTGGCCTGCGAAGGGAGGAGCCCTTAGAAGCACAGGAGAAGTAGGGAGTTTCCAAAAGGCACAGTTGTGGCTCCTAGTTTTACTCTGTTAAATCCTTTGCATCTAGCCAGATGTGAGGAAGCCCTCTTGCATTTAACCTGCTCAGGCTGCTCACAGGGCTTGGTTTAGAGATTTGGCTCAGTTCATGATTCCTCTGAAAACATGCAAAAAATCTTGGCTTGGATGGTTCTGCTTTGCATTTTGGCATTGGAGCAAGCAGTATTTCAGTACAGCACTGCCACTCACATGCAGCACAATGTAAGGAGACACCTTGCTTCACCAGCAAGCCAAAGGATTTCAATGTTCCCTTCCCACCAATCTGGAAAGATTGTCGCTTGGATGATTCCTTGTCTGGGAAAAGTAGTGTTATTCTATGTGAGAAGGGAGGGTGGAAACAGCATTTTAAGCCTGCCGTAGAAATTTCCAGAACAGTCTTGAGAGGATTCACTCTATCCTTAAGAGGAGACACTTTGCCGCTGTTAAAAACTGTGCAAGTTGCAGTATGTGTCATATGGCCACATAAACCGAGATTCTTCCTGTAAAGTACTTGGAATATAAGCTCATTTTGCTATGGTTTATGTAGAGAGTACCTTAATTTAGTCCCAAATGGGTGGGTTATCATATCTTATTTAGACCTACAATAGAAAGTCTCAGAATTTCTTCAGTTTTTCACCCCAACTTTCATTTCCTCAAGCAATTAGTTACCACCCAGACCTGGATGCTGCAGTGATTTCTGATTGGTCCATTGTAAGGCACTCAACACACATTCACATGAAAATTCCTTAATAGATTCATTCCAGTAAAAAAACCCTAACCCCAAAGTTCTACCAATGCTATGATGCACAAAGGAATTAATTTTTTATTTTAAGATTAAAAATACCCAACCCAACAACACTTCTTGGAAGAAACAGATAAAATTACTGGAGCTCTGAAAATTAATTTCCTGTTTAGCACTGAAATAATTGAAAGACCAAAGTTGCTTTTGGGATTAGAAGGCTGTCTGCAGGTTCTGTCTCTGAACAGACTTTAATGCAAAACTCCCTGCAGAGCCAGATTTTTTTGTTACACAGACAATTTCCTACCAACAGAGATGTGAATTAATCACTGGAAAATGTACAATAAATAATAGAATGATTGATATAATTGCCTGAAAGTGGATGGCTATTGAAAATACTTGTTTCAACACTTCTAGGGTCATTGTCCCCCATCTGCCAACCATCTAGAGCATTCCCAAAGGGCTAGGAGGCTTTGGTATACATAGGAAAGATGCCCTGCTCTGCGTCGTTCCGTAGGAACAGGCACATAAGTACAGCTAGAAATAAGTTCTACAAAGTTAGAAGGGAGAAACATTTTGTTTTTCATAAATCTCTCCATCCTGCACTGAGGGCTAATCCACCTGGGACTGCTCCAGGCCCCTTAGACACACCTGTCTGTCTTGCATCTCTGAAAATGACAATCTTGTGCTTTGGTAGGCCCACGATTTATTGTTTGCATTATTGCAGGACATGGACTCTCATTAAGCACTGGGGACAGACAACATCACCCAGTGGTTCCCGAGCTAAAGAGCTAGCAAACCAAGCCAGACGTACAGGAGACATGGAAAGAAATCTTGGTTTCATCTCTGACTTCTTCCCAGGATGGTGGTTTTTGGCACTTAGTATATTCTTAACACCTGACCTAAATGCTGACTTCAGGAAGTACAAATTTCCCTGTATAATCATTGAGGGAAGACAGAATTTTCTTCAGTGACAATGCAAAGCAGGATGCTAACTTGGGTGGAGTTTTTTTGCCTTTTGGAAGAAAGGCTGTCTCTCTGTGCTGAGTATTCGGGAAGATGAAGCAGACCAAACTACATCATACGAATACCTTTAGATCTCCTCTAGATCTTGGTTCCCTAACTGTGCAGTAGGAATAATACTCATTTTCTTCACAGGGTGATTGTGAGAATAGACTGGGAGGTACAGTTGTGGCAGGACCACTGAAACACTCCTAATAAGCTCTGTTGCTCTCTCTCACCACATGTATATTTGCTTTTCAGCATCTGAAATGAATCCTTTGTTATTGGACATAAAATGTCTTATGATATTAGAATCTGTTCTGCTAAACTCATACTTTTTGCTTGCTACAGAAAAAAATATTGAAGGATGAAATATTTTTTTTCTTGTAAAGAGTTGGAGGTTTTAGAAGCAAAAGGGAAATGTAGATGAAATACCATAACTGAATAATTTCAGTTTCCTGGATTTTTTTTTTTCCCCTGTGCAAAGCAGACAAGAGCTACAAGAATGGTTAAAGGAGTTCATCCATATAAACCAGAAAGTAGAACTGACAATAAATGTGAAAGAAACAGATTATGTTCACCAGACTGTTGAAGACAAGTGCAGACAATAGTATTGCTGAACATGTACATCCACAGTCAGGTAAGTATGTGACTTTAACTGCAAAGTCAGACAGAGGATGGCTCTTTAGAGGTTAATCATGTGCCACTCCATTTTCTCTCTTAAAAATACTTTACTAGTAAAGAGCATATATCTTGTTACTTCTTTTCTAGTCCTGAAACCTGCTTTACCCTTGCACGTTCTTATGCTTGTGTATAGCCTCCTTATTTATAGTCAGTGCAGTCCCACGTGGTAACAGGAATTTCATGAGATGAAGGTTGCCTTTGTCTGAGGAATATCCTTTTCCTGTGGGTGTTAGCACATCAGTACAAGGCTGGCTAGTTCCAGTGTCCGTAATTCAGTGTTTTGCCGTTGACTTCAAGGGGATGGAGTGAGGCTTCAGATGGAATGAAGGTGCTCATGGTCTTTGCAGATTCAGAACAGGCAGTACGGTGTTGAGAACAGTGAGGAAAATGAAATATATATCAAATAGACATTTAATACATCTGAATGTGCTCAGTCACTTATTTTGTAAAGGATCTGAGAGAGCTTCAGAAGAACAGTGAAAATGTCTTCAAAGATCTGCTGGAAGGCTGTATTTAAAAGAGATCTTATAGATACTGTAAATATTACTTACTCCTAGGTGTTCCTGCTGTGATCTTAGGCCAGATCCTTTTCTAATCGTAGCTGGTGTTCAGTAATTTTGTTGCACTTACCCTGCTCAAGATCTGGATGCTCATACAGAAAAACAAACACCAGTCTGAAATGACTTGGCTTTGGTACTTTACAATTATTGGAGATAGGTGGTCAAGTTTCATATATTACAGACTAGACACAAGCCAGATTTTGCTTAGTGCTTTGAATACAGTAGGTAAGCCCAGCAAAGGGCACAAGCTGATCCTGCACTCTAAGGGTCTGCAGTGTACACCTTTAATGCATTTATGTTAAGAAAATGGCATCCTGTGGTCAGAACACATCTGTGAAGCTCTTACAAGTTCTTCAGAATATATGATGCATATTCTTTATGAGAGGTACAGTTGAACTTTATAAAATCCATTTGTCATACCAATAAAATTGTGTAGTATTTTCAGGAAATTAGCATTTAAATTTGGTCTGAAGTGACTAAAAAATGATTAATTCATTTGAGAGATGAGGTCTGTACTAAAAAGAGGAGTAGTGACGATACAAACAATATCTTGACTTTTGGCCACACAGTTTGTATTCACTCCATGTGTTCCTCAAGTGTGCCTCAATTCTTTTCTCTACCCTTCCTGAAAAAGAAGAGTATTCAAGTATTCCCCCTTTAAATGGCCTCCATAGAAATAGCTTATCTGCACAATGAATTGCTTAGTCTGAGTGACAAGTTTTAAAGGTTGGGCAGAGCACCTTTCAATTCATTTGTCTAACGCAATCCTTTTTATCAGCACCCTGCAGGCTCCCTCCACTCCCTGTGTGGGGGAGATAACGAATAGAGCAAATTTTTATAAAGAATATTTTCTATTATAACAAACCACGTTACCTGCCTGTTGTTAACCTTCTGAGCAACGGGCGAGACAGGATTACTCTATAGGTGGCGAAATAGCCATTAACCTGATAAACCAAACTTCACTAGGATATGTCAAATTTTCTTTTGTCAGCTGCCCAGGTCAGAGGAGAGGGAGGTTATTCTGAACCTGAAGGTGAGTTCTTTTATCTGCTGCCCACCACTCTCTGTTCCAACCATAGGTAATATGTGATGTATGAGGTAGGCTTGGGTGTTTCATAAAGCCCACTCATAAAGACATGCTGAATGGGTTTTTGTGTGTTCTGAGAAAACTTTGGATTTCAGTGTGTCAGTCTCTGATAATGATCTCGAGCATCTCAAAGAAAAGTGAAGAAGCCCTGTGACTGGGAACTCAACTCGCAGAGCCTCTTCTTCCTAGTTTGTTTGTAAAAAAAAATCTGTGAAAGATAGGCTAAATATCATATTGCAGAGGGGTCTAACTACTGATTTAATTTCCATGTGCATATGCATATGCATTTATTTATATGCATAAATAAAATAAATAGTCTACCCAGTGTATTTACACGCAGTACTTTCCAGTTGATCTATTGTTTTCTTGACTGTTTTGAATGCCTGCAGGACATGTTACTTGAACTCTGGCAACTGTCTTCCTAGAGAAGACAGCTTTGCTTCTTATCCCCTCTGGGAGGTAGTTCTTAATTCAAATTAGATTTCAAAAAATAGCAGCAACTTTCTGGAAAAAAGCAAAGTAGCTATTAATCACTGTAAGAAGAAGAGAGGATATCCTTTGAAGACAATTTATCCTTTAAGTTACAGAGTAATGCACATTTTATTTAGCTATAATGTGTTTGGGATCTTGAGTTTCTATTGGTGTGTCAGCCGTATCACCTCCAGGCGTCTGGGAATGTGAATGGGGATTCAGCTCAATTTGTAGTTCAGGCAACTGGTGATGTGAAGCTGTCATAAATCACAACAAACAGTATATGGGGTCTGAAGCTAGTCAGTCTGCAAAGTGCAATTTCTTCCTCCTTTCACACATAAACATCAATTGACATTAGATTATAAAGTGTACAGCTGAGTGAATGATATATAATGAACAATTAGTCTAATTGTGTCTGCTTCTGTTATGAGCTGATTATGAAGCGCTGAGATTGGATGTCTGAAATGATTTGTGTATTTCTTCAAAACAAGTTTTCCCCGTGAATGTCTTGTGAGTAATTTGTTGTGAATAGTTGAACTTCAGAAGTGATGATGGTTGCTAAGTTATATAAATCACTGGGATTGTTTGTGTTTCCCTAATTAGATTATTTGCAAGTCCAGACAAAACATGGTGAATTTAAATTATTAGAACTGAAAATATTGTGGCAGTGGAATAAATATCTGAACATTTGAACTTAATATATTTGGAGTTAAAGCAAAACCACCCAAGTAACTGGAAAATTAATAAAAAGGGGCCATAGACATCATTATATTTACCTTTGTTTTCCAATTAGGAGATTATTTAATGAAAATCTTTTATTATCCCAGGCCTAAGAGAACTTCCTTTTACCATCTGCATTTAATTGCCATGTTGTTCAGGCAGGTATCTTCCATTAATTAGCTGCTCACCCATGGAGTTTGCCAAGGCCAGCCCCAGACAATGATGTAAAATCCTGGCTGGAATTAAATTTAACTATTTCCACTGACTTCACCAGCATCGTGGTTTCATTCTTTGTTCAGAATACCTTCATATCACAGGAGAATCATCTGGATCTAGGTTTTGAGTTGCTATGCAAAATATTAAGATTTCTGAAAATGGAAAAAAAAAAGTCAAGTAGGGCATGACTAAAGGACAGTAATCCCCAGAGTCCTGCAATGTCAGTGCTCAGGTGAGAGTGACGATGGTTGCACAAGCCTGTTTTGAGACAGGCATCTTTTCTCCCACTGAATGCATCAAAAATTTACATCTGAGCCTGCATGCTGCTGTATCATATTTTCTTTTGTCACAAGTGTTTTATAAAGATTAATTAACATTTGTGAATCCCAACATACAGGTAATAAAGGGCATAAATATGCTCAGGAAGAAATGAACAGTTCTGTCTTCAGAACAAAGTCTGAATTCCCTTTCAGTGAAAAAGACTTGCAATATGAGAATAAAATTTAAAATTGTACAGATATTCATTGAGCACTGCTCACTATCGTACCAAATAAAGCAAACATATCCTTTAAAACGTAATATCTGGTCATGGGATTAAAAGCAGTGTTGTAGTGCATGAACACCAAAGAAATTAATGGCTTTGCAAACTGAATCTTGTTCCTTTGACATATCCATGGTGTGTGTAAAGGGTGTTGCCCTGTCTCTCAAAAGGACTTTATCAGTATAATGAAGTGAAGAAGGGAGGTGGACTGGTCAAGCAAAAGCAACATTTTTATATGGTAAATATTTTATGGGGCATGTGAACGGGGGATGCTGACACTCAGTATTTCACCTGAGAGAGAACATGGCATTTAGCACTTTCAGACATGCCCTTCTTTGCTTTGGTCACAGCACCATAGCAGTGGCATTTCTAAAAAGCTGTGTAATGCTAAGATGGAAAGGAATGAAAATTAACAGCTCCTCACACGTGAGGGTCTTGGAAAGAAACATAAAATTTCATGGCATCAACTGTTCCACCTAGCCTACACCTGACTGGTATAACTTAGGTTTCTTTCCTCTCAATATAATTGCCTTTTTATGTGTGTTCTGAAGCAGTTATTTGAGGTTTTTTTAACTATTAGTAGGCAGATATTTTTCCTATAGATAACTGCTCTGATCACATCTGTCTCCCCAGATGGTATTTAGAACTTTAAAGCAGAAATTTAGAAGAGGGAATACTATACCAGACAGAGCTAAAAAATCACTAACTCTCCATGTGGTATCCAGAAGGTCTCTGAAATGAACCCTGTTATGCGATTCATGTTCTACATTTTAGTTCTTTTGCTTTTTGTGCTTTTCCAACCCCACTGTTGCTGCCAGATTGCTAATATTCCAGGTTTAACTTTACTGGTATGCTTTTACAGTGTTGCTGGATTCAAAGATTATTAAAGATTTGGAACTGAAGGAATTTACAGATAAACTGTGCTTAATGCATACCAATAACTTTTTCTTTCCTTTTAGAAGAAAAACAAAAAATCCTATCTATTTATTATTATTGCTGAAGTCAGTCATAAACTGACTGACAGTGAATCATAGGGGCATCCAAATGAACTGTGGTAAAACAGATTTGCAGATCAGGAGTCCCCGGGAGTTTCTGCAAGATCGACAGGAGCGTGGAATAATGGATTACGCCCTAAATGGATCCACCATTTTACTGTGGAACTTTGGCCCAAACTGGAATAATCTTGTATTTAGGGTGGAGATAACTGTGCTGTAGCCCCATTACCACTGTTGAGGTGCTGCACATCCTCACGTGAAACGGGAATAGCACCTCCCAGAGCTGTTTCAGCCAGCTTTCCCCGAAACGTTAGCTCTGCTATAGCATCAGCTCTCCCCATGTTCTCTCTTTGGAAGTTTCCATGGCCAAGAGGGAATCCCAGCTAGCAAAGAGCACTCACTGCAGCTTCAGTGCACCCTCTGAAGCCATAAAAAACTATAGCTTTGGCTGGGCAACCACTGTGCTCAGCATCCTCTGTGCACTCTTCTCTTCCATATTGTGTATTAACTCAGTTATGCCGGCATCCCATAAACCAGGAGGTGTTTGTAAGTTCCACTGGTGCTCTGAATCGTTTCCATTTGTGCTGCGCACATTGCTGCTTGGATGAGGTTCATCTGAGGCTGGGAGTAAGCCTGATGTTCTTCACCTAGTTGGGGTGCTCACATGGGGAGTATAGGTGGACTTTCTCTGAAGTTCCTGTATCTGAATCCAGAGAGACAGGTATTTCTCTACCTCTTAACTTATTGGACAAGGGCCATAGTGTGATGGCTCCACATTTGCCCTACACATCTTGCTTAAATGCCTCATGCCTGTGGTTATTTAATACATATGTGCTATGAAAAAAGATAAATAAACTTTACTAAAGGCATTAAAATTCCTTCATATGTACATTTGTAAACAATTTTTCTTTCTTAAATTGATGAGAGGAACCTCAGTCCACAATATTTTGTCATTTTACACAGCAAACTTCTCTGCTGTCATAGTGTAGAATAGGTGAAAAAGACATTGTGTACTAGACTGAACACTTCCACACATTCATACCCAGCTGAAATGTTGACCTTTACAGTGAGAAATTGTGCATTTTGCTTGCAAACTTTTCTGTTTTAATATTGAAAGTTGCAAAAAGTACAGACATAAACATGAAGTAGTGTCATGCGGTCCAGGCACTGGAGTCACACCAAAATGTACGAGCTGAATGGCTGACTCTGGGTGGGCCTTGGCTTCATTAAACTGCTCTTTCTTTCATTTTCTGTGCTCATTTCCGATACATCCTTGTCATTTCAGCATGTAAGCCTGGCTGAGGCTAGTTTCTGCTACCAGTGGCTTGTCCACCTCTACATCTTTCAAAACGTTTGTAAGTGGAAAATAATTTTTACAGTTATTCAGGTTTTTTCTGATGATCAAAATTTCACTGCAGTTCATCCCTTTGCACTTTTGGTACTGGTGGCATTTCACATCGATAGTAGCTTTGTGTATAAACGAGCTTCAAAGCTTAGACACGAGGTGTAAAGGCAGCAGTGCTGGATTCTTTCAGGCAGGAGCTGGATTTCGCTGCCTTCTGGATGCACCCTTGCAGTGTTTGCTTGGGTTATTTTTTTTTCTTAGAAATCTCAGTTCAGTTAGAAAGCTCAAACCCACAGTGCTGATCTGTCTGATCTCTGCATGTGGCTTTGTCCCTGATCCTCCTTTGCAGGAGCGGATAATTTTTAAGTGTCCTGCATGTGCACACGATTTGTTGTGGTAGTTCTTCAGTAGTGTCTGGAGGTGTGGTAAGCAGCCTGTGAGCAGTGGCTTGTTCATAGATGCTGGTTGATATACGGCATTAATGAAGAGGCAGTATAAAGGATCATTGCTGAGCCGCCTTTTCCTGACCGCTTCCTACCAAGCCCCTCTTGGAAGGAATTCTTCAATACTGAATGAATATTATTTTAATAGGATGTCATCCTTGGAAAGGCTCTTGGGTCTCACTGAATGCTCATTTACATTGCTTTAATCAGCAGTACCTTAAAGACAAGGACTACCACCAGTGGAAGGATGACATGAGAGAAGATTCATGAGATCAGTCAAGAGCTGTGCTGGAGCAATGTGCAGGGAGCAAGTGGCTCACCACATTTTCAAATCTCCTTCTCCTCTGAGATTCATGAAGGTGTCAGCTTTGAATGTTTTCCTTGACAGCAACATTTTTAAGCTAGTAAAGGTCATATGACAGGAAATCAAGCATGAGATTTGTAACTTAAACTTACTAATTAGGGTTACTTCCTTTTGCTAGGCAAGATTTTCGGAATGATAATTCTGTAGAATTTTGTTCTGAGATTGTTTCTTCGGAAGTGGGAGGTCTTTTCAGGTATTTTTAGTTGGTTATTGGGATCCAATGTAGGCAAGCACAAAGTCTTGAATAATGTCAGCAATCAGCAGAAATGTGAGAGTTCATGTTTTTCTCAGTGCACATAGATATATCTAACTATGCCAAATGCATAGATATAAAATAATTTTAAATCAGTCCCTTTATCACCTTGTAAAGCCCTGAATCAGGATCTGTGCCTGGGTCCCATGCTGGGTGGAGATGTCAGTTCAGGCCCCAGAGCAGCAAAGCTGAATTAACATGGTACTCAGACTAATTAGCCTTGCCCCAAAGAGCGTGCTTATGCTGTAGGGCATTACCATGCTGTCACATCCTAGGACTGTGGGGTGGAGTAATCTCAGTTCGTGCATATTCAGGAGTTTCTCCCCTGAGGAATGTTTGTAAGGTGTCTCTGGAGGAGGTGATCTGCACTTGGTCTCCAACAGAGAGGTTATCCTCGAGGTACCCAAGACCAGTTCCTCAGAAGCTGCTTGCTTATGTCAGGGCAACCAACACGTGATGTTCATGTGGATCTTGGCCCAGACCTTGCAGGTTCATGGTCTGACTTTGAGGATTCATTTCTCATTCCGGGGACAGCTCTGTGTGTTAGCCATGAGGTCAGAATCCAAACCTGCACACAGTCATCAGTTCATTACACAAGGTGTCACCCAAGATGGTTACACTTCTTAACAGTTAAGCTCTGGTTTAATGCTACTCCCGATTAGGCCTCCCAAGCAGAACCCATATTAAGCATAAACTTTAGATGCATATCCAAGAAGTTTCAGTAGCAGTTGTTAACTGCTTAAGCTTACGATTTTGCACACCCAGCAGGTAATTCAAGCTGTCAGGAGCTCTCATGTTTTGGGAGTCCACTGTAACAGTAGCTGTTAGAGAGAAAGTCAGAAAGTGAACATTGCTTTTGAGAGATAATTAAAACTTTTCATCTCTCCTCATAAAATATTCAGGAGAGTCTAACAGAGATTTAAATTAAAGCATATTAGCAAACATTTTAGTGGTGATCACCTAGGACCTGGCTGACTGTGTCACTGATGTAATGATGTGTTGGGGGACATTATTCCCCGGGGCCACTCTGATGACTGGCTTCTGAACCTTGTTCTGAACATGTTTCTGGTGTGGTTTGGGCAGACACAGACTGCCTTATTCCAGGCTTGCACTGATACAATTTATAAGAAATAATGACTTGTGAAATGAAGACAGCAGGTCGGTGTTGCTGATCGTTCTTCACTTCCACTGGTGCAGCTGCTGTGCTGCCCAGCTTCCCCATGCTTTGGCGACGTCCTCGTCCTCAGGAGTGTGTGCTTAGAGGTGAGCAAAGACAGGCAAGTGGAACTCAGCACAGTGCAATGGTTGGCACCCCCATGAATTTGTAAAACCTATTGTACAACTCATAAAGGTAGTTCTAAAGAAATTCATGCTTAAAAATATATATTTAGTACATTGTTCGGAGAAATGGGCAGAACAAACATACTTTTTCTGAACAGCAAGGAGCAGAAATGTGTCGAATGCAGCCTGTTTTGGAATTTACATGGATCTTTTAATAAGAAGACCTGAATACTTCCCAGTCCCTCCAGAACTAAATCTTAACAAAACTTAGAGGAATTAAGAGGAAATAATTCCTGTTCTACAGATGGGAAACAGGGTAGGTTAATTGTAAGTTCCCCACAGCAAATGACCTCAAAATCATGCAGTAAAATGTGTTATTTTCACAAAAACTTTTATTACAGCTTGTTTTCAAGCCCCATGTACAGTACAACAGAGGTACCAGGAAAATAAGCCAATACATGTGCAGACACAACACACATTTCTGCATGTAACTTTGGCTGTGTGCTTCAGGAGATCCAGGAGAAGAGACCATTCCCACTGAGGCTGCCAACAAAAGTACCAGGGGGTATCTGGTAGCGTTTTCTGATGTCAGTGCGTGTTCTATGGGATCCACTGGCATAATTTCATACTTCCAGGTGGTTTTGTTGGTTTGTGTTTAGGCTGAAGTTGCAGAGCCAGAAATGAAGTCAGTGTTCCCATCTGACTGTAGTTTATTTCTTGGATAAAGTACATTTCTTTCACTTACTTGCTGGAAAGATAAAACAACCACAGATCGTTTGGGAACTTTTTTTTTCAAGCTGCTTTTATAGTTATCGGGGGCTTTCTTGATGGCAAGACACTGATTTGTGTGCCACAAAGTGATAGCCTGCTACAAAGAAACAGTGCTATTCTTTCAATGCAAAAGCTAATTTAATATTGATCTTTCACTTTTAAAAATGCAGGGATAATTCTTTTAGTAAAAACACCTTGCATCAGGGCTCCTGTGGCTCTCCCAATTCAATCTGAATTTCTAAGCACTAAAGAAATCTCATTATTGAGAAGCGAAATAGCAGCTCCCTCAGCAAAAAGGTCACAGAAGTGTGAAATAGCCTTTGTACTGTATTCAGAAGCAGTTCTTGAATATACGCATTACTCATCCATGAGGCTCATGATGTTTAAATGCCATCTACAACAGTGCTCCTTCTCTGACAGTCATTTTACTTTTTCCCCTTTTTGCCTTTAATAAAGCAAAGATTAGATGGTTTACAAGAGCTATTACTTTGAAAGTCACGTTTTCTCCACGTGTCACTGGCGATTACGTAGGGAATATGTCTTCTGTTAGAATACCTAACTTGGTGGGTTTGGATGTTCAGGTTTCAGCAAGCCTAGAAAGGGTTAAACACGTCTCTGAACTTTGAGGTTTTCTCCCTGATACCATACCAACCTTCTTAGCTTTCCATCCATCCCCGCTTCCCTTTCAGCTCAACACATTCATTTTTATTTTCTTTAGGTTTGTCATTTCTTTCCCTCAATTTCCACTGATTTGCCTTTTGACCTGTCTCACTCACCTCATACTGCAATTAACTCTTCCTTTTTTCCACACTCCAGCACCATCCCACAGTTAGTTTGATCATTAAAATAAGAGGAATTTAAAGATGCTTCTTTGATTTTTCTCTCAGTCTAATTTGGGTTGGGCTTGTTTTAAATAACGAGGGTGTAAAGGGGTATAAATGGCATTAAGCAAGCTTTTCTCAAAGCTTTTAGGTTTTTTCCTTCAGAAAAAAAGAGTGTTACATAAGCAGCCTAGCATAAGAGGAATCTGGAAGTTAATGGATGGGGAATACCTGAAAACAGTAAACAAAGGTATTTAATGGGAGGTTACTTCAAAGGAAATCTGAGAAAAAGAGAAAAACTGTGGGGATCTCTATACCTGAGGAGGCGTACATCATACATATTATTCTCACATACTTGCAGTTCTGTACAAAAAGGATTTCACAAATGAAGTGTACATGGGGGGGACCCACTAGCTAGAGTTTGTTCAGAGACTCCTGATGGGAAAAGAGGAAGGAGTATTTTGCTGTAATGGGTCACTGCTTGTGGACCATACAGAAATATCTGTTTAAAATATTGGAGAATATCTGTTGCATTGGAGGTATGGCTTAGTAGGGGAGATGGCATGAGTTCAGCTGAAAGAAACTGTAGAATTAATAATATGGGGTTCAGTGACAATAAATGTGGTGAATGGAGGTTGGAAATTACGGCCAAATTTTTAAATATTTTAAAGATGAAGGAGTTGTGTGAAGAGGCTTGACCTTCAAAATGTGTCAGCATTGTATTCCTATTCACACTCCCCAACTGTGAGGGGAAAAAAGTATTGAGAAACAACATGTAATCAATACAGAAAGTCTATACTGCACCTGTAATAGCATCCACAGCGTAGAACACAACTGCACCGTTGTGCAGAGCGATACGGCAGTCTACAGCTCTGTAACCAGACAAGTGGCATTTACTATAGGAACAGAGCCCAAAGGTTCTTTCTGTCTTCTGGCTCCCAGAAAAAGTTTGATCTTATTTTCTGTGTTGGTCTGACCTGCCGTTTGAGCCATGCATCCTTCACCTGGTAAAAACCGTCCCCTCCAGACGTGTCCCAGTAGTTGCTGGTGCCTGTGCCCACACAGCCATCAGAACAGGCTGGAGCAGCAGCTGCCTCTAACTAGTACCCACAGACCAACCTTCTGGTGTGTGTGTCTTGCTCTTTGATGCTATGGAAATACATTGATTTATGCTTTGCAGCTACATCCCAGATGATCATGGTTGTGTTTTTAGACAAACAAAATTTAAGATGTGGGGAGTATGTGCTCTTGGAGGATGCTGTCGTTCAGCGGTTGATAAGAGGAATTAGAAAATGCTTTTTGCTCTGAGCAGTTACAAGTGTAAAAGCTGTGAGATATATAACGGGAACCTCATTCAAATCCTGCATGCTGAATTCAGCTTCTGTTTCTGCCAGATATGTCTGAGTGCTTTCTGCCGGTCTCTATCCACCCCACCCCTATGAACACACACATGCACATACACATGCACGTACATGTACTCACTTCGTCTCTCTCTTCCAGGCTCCCACAGATCTTTGAAAGCCTGTGCTTATCTGTGGTGGACACAGCCATCACACAGAACTGGAACGAAAGCAATTCTGCCACCTGCAAACATGTTCAATGTGTTGTTTTACAGTTTTTACATTTTGCTGCTCACTGCTGTTCACTGAAGCATGCACAAGCACTTACCCTTTAAGAGGTATATTTCTGCTAAGGATGCAGACATATTCAGGGGAAAATGTTGAGTTGTTAGTGATTTGTTTCTCCCTCTTTAAAGGTATTTTTCCAGCAGGGGATGATGCTGTCGTCCCTGATGAGGACAGGGGATGATGCTGTCCTCCCTGAAAAGACTGGCCCTTTGTGTTCAGGAAAAGCGTTGGCACGCTTCAAAATCATGAATGAGGTCACTGCAATTTTCCCTGTGGGTCAGTGAGGCTGAACTGGGAAACGACATGCAGATGCCTTCTAGGAAGAGAAGAAAAAAGTGCCTTGAGGATGATGTTTGAATATGTTTTGATATGGCAAAAAAAAATTTCATTTATGCCAAAAGGCTTTTTAGCTCTGGGTAAAATTTGTCTTTTGTGCTTTGCTTTGGTTTTCTGATTTGTAGTGTCAGGGAAGGCCTCATGTGATCTCCCATTAGTGGAGAGATGAACTAGATGATCTCGTAAAATTATCTTTTTTAGCTCTATTTGGTTTCTGTCGTGAATACCGTATTTAGGATTTTACAGCAAAAGTACTTATCTACAGATAGAAAAAAGCTTTGCCTGTGTTCAGTTTTCTTACTTTTACATAGCAGTGAAATCACAGCTTTTGTCTTATGGCACAAAGAGGTGATTTATTAAGTAGCAAGACTAAAGTTTCTGGATGACACTAGTCTTTTTCTCTAAAAAGGGTATAAATGTCTTTTGCCCTTTATAGGAGCTAATAGGGAATGTACATGTCAAAGGCAATGCAAAACCTGAGTTGTGCAGTTGTTGACATGATATTCAAATCCCAGCTGACAGACTCCATTTCCTCATTCAGCATCAATCTCTGACAGGTTTCACAAGCCGGACAGTGACAAAAATGGGGAAAAAAGCCTGACAATTTCTCTCATAATTGTCACCTGCAATCCCAGAGAGCGGAAGATGAATTAAGCCATAAATAGCAAGAAAGATTTGTCAGGCTGTGCAAGATCAGAGCATTGATTCAGCCTTGATTGGACTCCTGCCGCTGTCCTTTTGTTATTTATGTCAGGTTAACCTCTCATTTTCAGCAATGACATCTGTTCCCCATCTACTCATTTCAGGGAACATACTGCGGTTTCCATTTTGTCAGCTGGTTTTCCTTCTCCTGATTACTTTGGAGCAAAGCTGCTGGGGTGGTTTGTATTTAAATAACACCTAATTCAAAATGAATGTGCTTGCTTTGAGATAGGACATCTGATAAGACATGGTACATTCCATAAAACCTACCAACAATGTCCAAGATGAAATGAAAACTATAGGGACCTAGCGGAGAGGTTTACAGAAGGCAAAGGCAGAGGAAAGAACAGGCTGAGTCTGGAAACTCCCAGACCTGTGGGCACGTCTCTTTTCATACAAGGAAAATGTAATCATCACATACCCCATAGCTGCGCACAATACGCAGGTGAAGTGTCACCAAAGGGAGCTCTTACCTCAGGTGCATGAGCAGATGCGTACATACCCTTGTTACTAGGAGTCTGCTTCTCTTCATCAGTTAGTCCAATAAACATCTGACAGCTTTATTTTTGAATTTAGATTGGTTGTTTTCAGTTTGGATGGGGTCTGTTTTCAAAGGAAATCTTTGTAAGGCATTTTGGTGATTTTTCTTCACTCCTCTCCCGGCATGTTGGTTGTACAGTGCTTCACTTTTGCTTGTACACAGCAACTCCTGCACAAAACCCCCCACATTTCTTGAGTAGTACTGGCAGGGAAGGACTCCTACTGTGCTACAAACTGTGCTCACAGAAAAGAATTAGGTATCTTCTACTAGAGATGTTTCTTAGCTTGCCTCTATGCTTATTTGCTAAACAAACCGCTCTGCTGGGACAGCAGAGAGGCATATCCTTGGCTCAGATGCCTTCTTTTGCCTCTTTTGTCTCTGTTCTTTTCTGTTTTCCTAAATTGTAATGACAGACCAGAGCTTCATGCAGAAGTTATAAGCCTGATACAAGAGTCATTCTGTGAAAATCAATGATTATGAATTATGCAGGAGTCTAGCTGATATCAAGTACTACATTACTTTAAAAATGCTTGAATCTCCAGTTTTAATCTTGTATTTTTACACGGGGTTACTGGTTTCAAGGCAAAAAAAAAAAAAAAAAAAGTAATGTTTTAAATACTTTTTTGACATGCAATGTGTGCAGTGCCGTAAATTTAATTCTGGTGTCGATTCTGTCTAAGGTCACTTTACCTCTTTATTCTGGCATCCCCCAGGAGAGGTATTTCATTGCACTTTGTACATGATTTATATAGTCTACCTATTCAAATTCCTAGCTGCATAGGACAGCGTGTCTCATCTCATGCCAAGTATATTGTTAGTACCTAAAGAACAATAATAATGATTCTACCTTGAAGGAGAAAAGAGCCATATGAACAAGGCAAGAGACTTAATAATCAGGAAAATCTTATCTCTGAAAAAGTATGAAGCTGCCTCCTTGCCCAGAGAGAACCATGAAAGCAAATCTAAAGTAGGTTATTGTGTGATCTCCATATAGACTGTTTTAGCAATCCCTCCCTCCTCCCCTCCTCGCAGTTTCTTCTCTGGCGTTGTTTGACTTTGCCTCTGTATTTTATTCTAGGTTTTCTACTGTTAGAAGCCATTGCTGCTTAGGGAGATGAGCATTACAAAAGCAAAGACTAAGAAATTTTGTGGAATTTCTCTAACTCCTATCTTGAGACAGGAAGATATTAAAAACATTTTAAAATATTAAAAACAATTGCTGCTATCCCTTTATATATGTTCTTAAATCAACGAGGCCACATGACTAGCTCCTAGATTGAAGGCTTTTAAAATAATACCTACCATTTCATATGGAAGCTTGTCTTCAAAGTACTCAAACTTTAACTAATCCTCACAACTTCCTTCACAGAAGAGTTTTAACTCTTCAAAGGTAGGAGGACTGTGGTTCAGAGAAGCAATTTACTGAAGGTCAAAGAAAACAGCTGGAGTCAAAGCTGTGCCCATGACCAGTGATGCTGCCTTCTACAGTTGCTCAATGGGGCACCTTTGCCAGCAGCTGATCTCAGCATGGACAAGGGATTTAGGAATGGCCCACCATCTCCTCCTTCATTTCTGGAACACTGTATTATGAATGTCTTGAATCTTCAGCTTGGTCCCAGGTGCCCCCTAGTTTCACTATTTGTTTTTCACTATTTTCCAAAATTAGAGAAAGCAAAACACACAGGTCTTGCAGAATTTTTATTTCCCCCTGCAAAGTTATAAACATTTTAAAAACCTAATGCTGTTAGATCAATGCTCGTACTACTGTAACCCAAATTAGCTTCAGCCCCGTATGGTACACCAATTAGAAAAGACAAAAAGGGAAGCAATAACTAGGGATGACATTATTCTGCCAATCTTTACAATCTCTTTCATGTGGAATTCTACTTCAAAGCGTCTTTCTTGTTTGTCACAAGATCACTTACATAAGCAACTAGCAGACTTGACTAAAAATGAGTATTTTGTTATTCCTTCGCGTCTGTGCCCTCGGCTCCTGACAATCTCTTATTCCTTTTGTCCCTGGCAGTTCTTCAGACTGATGCTGTGCATCAGTCTTCTCTATGTACGCTTTTAGCTTCTTATTTTTATTAATTTATGGCTTTATTTTAAATTGTTTCTCATCTTGTGCACCTCGTTTTTTCAGCTACCTCCATCACCATTTTTAAAGGGTGAATGAAGATGTTGAGAGAAGGGCTGGACAGTTAGGGGGACCAAAAAGTTGGGTTTAAACCACTCATTCCTGGTGGTGCTGGCTTTAAATGTAAATGAGGATTACTTCAGGGTAACTCAGACTGAGCTGCTCAATGTACAGAGTTCATTCTCACAGCCTGAGAACTTCAAGCTGTAAAAATTATCACTCTGGCTAAGCTGCCTCCTGTATTAGCAAGGGACTGGGCTTTTAGCTTCCTACCTCCTACCTGAGGCACTTGATTTTTCTTTCATTTGCACAGATGCATATAAGGATTAAGTCCCCTGATGTGAACAGCGTTTTGCTGGTGCATGCTACTGTATGCACTGATGCTAGAAGAGAATAAGCCCTTGTAATTCTTCTATTATACAACTTCATTTTGCTAAAGTATTAGCTGAATCTGGTATGAAACAGAGCACTAAAATAAAGGCAAAACGTGTATTCTGCTAATCCAGATGTTTCGACTGCTGCCAAGAGAGGACCTGAGAAAAATCCAACTGTACAAATTGTAGGTATGCCTATGAAGTACACACACATATTCAAGTGTCATCTTGTCTTTAAGTGTGTTACTGTGTATATTTGTTTGTCCTTGAATCCCAACATTGAGATACAAACCTAATAGAAAAAGCAATTGCTAACAGGATGAACTACTGCAAGTACCACCTGTCCCTGCTTTCGATACTCAACCTTAATCTGGGACCTTTTAAAGTAGTCGGGTTACCTGGAAATACTGCACAGCTTAAGTTAATTGCCTACGAGTGCCTCTTCTGTAAATATGTGTCAGGCATCGTAAAGCAGTCCCAAGGATTAGTCATGTCAGAGGTGTGAAATTCAATATTCCTTAGTGTACTTGCAGGAAGCTCCCGCAAGAGCAGTTATATCTACTTACAGCAACCTGTCATTTATTGCAACTGGCAACATTTTGCAAGAGTAAGCAAGCTTGAGAAAAAGCAGCCCTTTGTAAGAAGAAATTGCAATGGAATTATGTTGTGAATAGCATTGCAGGAGTCTGACACAATAAATCATTCAACTTCTATGGATGAAAAAATGAAACATGAAAGTCTTTCTGTTGGAAATTAGCACCAGTTACCATTTCCAGCGCATGGCTAGCCTCCCCTCGTCAGTCGCAGTAATGTGTCTTTGCCTAGTGCTGTGTTTAAAAGCTCTTAGCTGAATGCTAATGACCATGACTTGAATTAACAGGCAAAATGAGGCTAACTTCAATAGTTCTTCCTAATGCACTTTTGAAGCTGAGTTCAGGAAGAGGGTCTACATGACAAACAAAGGCCATGATGTTAAAAAATACATGACCAAACTCATCATTTTCTATTGGGAAGACTAGTATCCCAAATGTAGTCCAAGGTCCTGTTGGGTTAGGTGCCCTGCAGGAAAGAAGAGGCTATCTCTGCCCTGAATGACAGTCAAGCTAAAGAGAAAAAGAAACAGAGGAGAGGGAGAAGAAAAAAGATCAGGTGATTCATCCACTGGAGTCAGTAGCAGAGCCACAGCATAATTTTGGTCTTAATTTCCAGACCAGGCTTGCAAACGACTGAAAAGACGACTTTTATTATATTACTTGTGGAGTAAGCTCCTAAACTACATTAGACACTTTTTTTTTTTAGTTGAGACTCTCATTTACTTTGATTATACCCCCAAATGGTTCCAGACAAAGGCTTTCAAATAAGTCTGAAATATGTGACAAAATTTCCCAAGAGAGTGTCAGAGAGGTTGAGGAGCTAATCCAAGTAATGTCTGAAAGCAAATATAAAAGGAATTCTACCTCTTGCTCTGATTGCAAAATACTGCTTTAGCACTGTGCTTATGCCTAGGAACTCTGAAGACTTTGGTGACCCTTTACAAACTTTCCAGGCATATACTTTTCACCATCACTATTGTCTTTGAGACTACACATATATTTACAGAATGGACAAAGTTGAAAGTAAATGAAAATATCTAGTGTTCTAAAGGCTAGGAGATTTAACAGATCTATGTGAGAAAGAGGTGGGAGTTCCCCTTTAAGTGAATTCAGCACTGAGTGATTGATACTTCCTTTTAAACTGATGATTTCCATCTCTGCTCCAAAGTGAGTGATGCTCCAGGACTCAGAAATCCTTTTCCTTAGCCTGCCAGGGATATGCACTGTGACCTTGGTCAAATCGTTTCATTTTGCTTTATATATATATGTATATTAATGCTTTGACTTTAAAGGACAAAGGTACTATATGAAAGCAAGATATTACTACTGCTAGCTAGTTCCACCTCACTAGATCAGATACAACTAAAAAGAAAAGGAAAGCTGGAAAGAAATTCAGCAGGTTTGTCTTTCTCTGTAGCTGCTAAGAATAATGATCAAAATTCCATCTGTAATGTCCAGTGTAACTCAGTAACGAATCTAGGACGCACTTAAGTATGAGTAGCAGCTAAACCACCAATTTTAAGTTGTTTATTGTGAGGGTGACAGATTTCCTAACAAAGGAGAAAAAAGGTCACTGTAAACTTTGGAAGTATATTAGGAGAAAACTAGGAAAATCATAACCCCTCCCCAGCAAGAGGTATGGCAATATAATTAGTATTTCTCCAAAAATGGCTTCAAATGTTGATGCAATTTCCCAGGAACATCAGCTATTTACATTCCAGATCATTTCCAGCTACTCTGATTCCATCTAGATAAATTCTGTAAGCTCGTAAAAAATATAAATATTGGATTTTAGCCTAATGCTGGAGAAGCATATGGGTCATTAACTGTAATTCAGTCCTTGCAGGCTATTTGCTGAGTCTCTTGAACAAAAGCAAAAGCATTTCTCCCTCTTAAAAAGAACTGCTCTATTTTGTTTTGCAAGTTTGGGAGGTGGGGGGCAGTCAAGTTTTTTTAAATGCTAATATGCATGCAGAAGACAGAAACCAAAGAAATTCACTCATAGCGCCTTGGCCGTTCCTTGCTCAGTACACTTTCCAAAAACTAAATGGGCAATGGAGGTCAGAGACAGTAAAGTCATTATTTATTACACGTTGTGCAGTAAACCTTGGGAGACTGAATCAGGTATACAATTGCATGCTTGAGATATGCCATGTGCCCCCCTAACCCTGCTGGGAAGAATATGCTTGGGGTTTTGGGTTTTTTTTCCTCGTGGCTTTCTTAAGGGTCCACCAGTCAGGTTCCCCAGGACCCTAGGAAATTTGGTAGGTGTCTCTAAAATCTCTTCTGTTAATAAATAGTCTCAGAGATTACTTTGAAGGAGGAATGGCTGCGTATTTTATGATACTGTGACTTTTTTCAGGAATGTTAGGAAATAAGAGCTGTCCTGTAGCTCAGGAAGTTGTGTTTGTCATTTTTATTTCCTGAGCAATCTTGGTTCTTCAGCTGCCTTTTGAAATATCAGTGGCCCATGAGCGTGAGCCACCCGCTTGTTTTTAACAGGATTAGGCCCCCAAGGCATGAATAACTTACAAAAATGACAAAAGTATTTCAAAATTATTTAAGAGAATTGTGTAATAAAACTGTCTCGCATTCTGAAAATATCTTCCCCCTGCCTCTGGGAAGGAAACTGTCAGCAGCGTTTAATGCTGCCGCAGATGTCCGTGCAGACAGAGAACCTTGAGGTACTTCGCTGTTGATGGTTTAGCACAGTGCCTGGTTTATCACAACTGGTTTGCTGATGGTCTGCAGGAGGCAGTGGATGCGCTCTGAGTGGGGTGTGGGTCTGAGACTCTGCCCAACCACCAGCTTAGCCCTACACCCATGGTGTATGCATTTGTCAGAGCTTTAACCTTCCTTTCCTTGTGAGGTTTGGGGAAACCGATGTGCTACTGCTGAGTAGGTTCAGGAATTACAGCCACTACTTTTTTTTCCTGGTTTTTTGTTTTGTTTTGTTTTGTTTTTTGTGGGTTTTTTTTTGTTTTTTTTTGTCTTTCTGAGCCTCTCTAGTTGCACAGAATGAGAACAGTCTGAATGGAAGAAAGAGGCACAGCAAGTGTAGGTGCTCAGGTCTTCAACATTTCTTAACACCTGCAGGAGAAATTTCTCCCACAAATCAATGCAGCCACTAGCTCAGGAGCTGCCATGAAACCATTCATCTGTGGCAGAAGCTTTGGTGGTATGTTTACACTGTTAAAAATTAATGCCATACTCCCAATGGTGACTGTACCCTACGCACTGAGGGAATTAAGTGATGAGTAGAACAACAGACATGAAATATCAATTTCCTGATTATTTTTGATTACACTTCAGAGAAAACCAAGCCAATGTTGGTGTCACCTGCTTTACATTTTTTTAATGATTTATAATTTGTCAGCCAGGTAGATCTGTACTGGAGTCATGTTGTCTTTCCAGCTTAATTTTTGCATTGATGTTAATATTATTTATAAGGGCAATCACATATTCTTAGAAATTTATTTTGGTCAGCTGAAGAACTAATTTTGGTCAAATTGCTTTCTGAATTACAGGAGTCATAATAGAAGTGATCTGAAGCAGAGGCTTTGCTCACAGTTATGTCTTAAGTAATGTGGTGACACAAACACTGTTTTATACTTCATTAGCAGGCAATTAATGATGCATGGTAGACATGGTGTCTCCTATTGGAGTTCAGCTGTGAAATGAAGTGCTTCATTTCCTTTCTGTGAAAACATAAAGGATTAGGACTTCTCCAAATTCTGATGCTCACACCTTTAAAAAAACTAGATGTCAGGTTTTAAGGTGCATGGAAACACCATCCTCTGTAGATTTCTCTTTCAATACTTTTGTTTGCTTTTTGCAAGAACAAAAACAGATGTTTCATCCATTGACTGAATGCCTTGATTTTAAATCAAAGGGCAGAACTATCTGGCAGTGTTTGTCCCAGGCAACAGTATTAGTTTCAGGGATTCTAGACCCTATCAAGAATAAGCCTTACAGCTGAACATGAAGTAAAAAAGCACACCAGAAAAATTAAGAATTTATCTGTTCATGCAGGAGGAGACAACATGCAAAGAAACAAGTAGCTACTCCTGACTTTATGCACCAGCATAAGGTATAGACTAAATAAGATAAACATTTGTGCCTACATTTAAAAAGCCTGAGGTTTTCAGACATTGGGGTCATAAGTGTGCTGTTAGTGTCAAGAGACATAATTACATAGTGATCGATAGATAGTAACCAGGTTACAGACACAAAACTATGTGATTCTAGGGAGAAGAATGATTATCTCGCTTTATTAGTGGTATTAAAAAAGCCACAAAAAAGTGTCACAACTATTTCATTCTTCCATGGCAGAGTATGGGAATGAAACTGGTTGCAGCAGAACCAGAGAGTGCTCTTTCATTAACCTAGTGCACATCTAATTTCAGTGAGAAGAAAGCTGTCTGTGTTACCAGAAGGATACAAAATGAGAAGTCAAGAGAAAATAATGTAGTAGCTCGCTCAGTCTCTTTTCCTCTTCTTTAAATTCTGAAATTGCATATGTGTGGTGCACTTAAAGAGAATATAGATAGGTGCGTATTTTGCATATTTATAAAAAGAAGCTGAAACAGAAGAGATCACTGTGTAGGAGAGCTCGTTCTGATATCAGAGCACATGTAAAATGGTTTTGATACAGGTGGGGCTAACAGTCTAATTTTGGGGTGACTCTTCTCATTAACATGTTGTTTCCAGTTGCTTAAAAACTTGGAACATTTTGACTACTTGTGCCAAAACTATCAGCCTGGACTAGATTTATGTGTGGGGGAAGGAAAGGATGATGACACAGAACATTTCAGCCAAAACTATTGATCTCTTTCTGAGGACAGTGTTGTTTCAGCCAAGGAATTGAGAGATTCCTTCCAGTCCTTCTAGGTTTTGGCCTAAGCATGTACAATTTTTGTGTGACAGATGATTACAAGTAATTTTACAGATGTGACTTTTTTCTTTGTGCAAACACTGTCCTAGTTAGCCAAAAAATAAATCCTTAAGCAACTGTACTTTGTGCATGCTTGGTAAGGGGTTCCATTAATTTTAGGAGCTCCACTTCTAAAAATCAAAATTTTTTGGCTCCTGCAAGCATGTTCAAGACCTGAGTGAGCTCTGTTCCGCATGCACCATCCTCACAGACTGACTGTAAGAGACCAGCAGCAGACATCCAGACAGGTGACTCCAAACCAAGGAGAAGCCCAACAAAAGCAGGAACCCTGGCACCTGTTAAGTCCTCTTGAGATGTGGTCACCGTGCACGAAAATCTGAGTTAAACTTATGCAAAACTGCTTGGCTAGCATCCATTGTTCATGTGATTGCAGTTACTGAGCAATATCGCTTGGTGAAGTGCTAATCGTTTGTAAGTACCAGGTAAACATGGGTAGCATCTGCACTTACCTGTGTTATCAGGCAGCTGACTGAGCAGAGACAATCAGTGATCATCCAGCTGACAGAGGTGAGCGAGGTGTCACACTCATGGACAGAGAAGTGCTTTTTTTTTCTTTTTAAAAAACCCAGCTAACTACCTATAACCTTCTGAGTAAAGCAGTGCTCACATGATGAATCAACCCTCATGAGCAGGATGGTGGGTCATTGTCCAGGCAGCAACAGGGGTCTCAGGTGCAGGGATCCTCACAGCAGATCTTCACCTAGGCTTGGTGAGACCCCTGAACCACAGGGTACTTACACCCAACTGTCCCATCGTCCTCTGTGACCACCTCAGTGCATGCATGGCCCACGGCTACCTGTTTTCTGAAAATATGTACAAAACACATCCTAACTGCCTCGTGTGGGTACAAAATCCTGTCCCACACAGCTGTTTCTACATCTTTTCTCCTGACTGCTAGTCTTGAGCTGTGTGTTAGCACTGTGAAGCCCTGCAGATGGTTTTAGTGCTTTGGTAGTTATCTGATAACTTAATGTGGCTGGTAAGTGTTTGTGAGGCCTCAGATGATACAAAGACAGATGTGTGTCATGGAGTCTGTTGTCAATTCTTAGTCTCTCAGTGCAACTATATTTGTGACTGTAATGTGAAAATGAGGATGTGTGGAGTAGACTGCCCTTAGACAAACCTCTTAATTAGAAAGGGACAAATTTCTCCTGTTGTATTCTCATGCTATTAACTCCAGGAAGCAGCACAGGCTGCAAGTCTAGGTGAAGGCTTGGATCTGGGCTAGTACATGGCATCTCAGTGTACCTGAGTGACTCTCTTCACCCCTGAACCTTGGCTGTTAGTGCAGAGGAGAAATCCATGAGCTGGCTGCTGAGGAACACAGCAGGCACCTGGGGCAGAAGCTGTAGCTTGAGGCAGTAAACACACTAGAGAGTCAGCAAGAACTGGTACTGCTGTGGGAAGAGGCAGGCATCAGGTTGAAGCCAGGGAGTAGGCTGCTGGGACTTGCTGAATGTGCATCCTACAGTGAGGAATTGTGCAGGTAGGAAGGAGTCCAGACCAGTCTGAGAAGGGCAATAGGGAGAATCAGGGATTGCTCAGTAAAGCATCGAAGGTCAAAACTAGGATTAGGCAACAAAGAAGCCTCAAGAAGAGGTGGGAGCAGAAGAGCAAGTGTGTTTATAGGAGAAGGGAGAAGAGGAGGAGGACGTTAACTGATAGGATGTGAAGTCAAGATAGGGCCAGGTTTCCAGGATTTGATTTCTTGTTGTAGGAGCTAATGCAAACTGCTTCCTTTTTTTTTTTTTTTTTTGAGGTGGCTGGTACTGAAAATGTAGTCTGTCTCAGGCTGGATTTCTAAATTTATCTGTTCCTCAGATCTCTATATGAAGTGTGTGTTTAAAATTACTTTTGCAGGTTTTTTTGTGAAGATAAATTAATATCTGCTGAGTCCTTGGAAGAGCTCATCAGGAAATCATTCAATCACTCAAACCCTGTGTGATAAATAAATCCTGGCCTGTTAATTCAATGATGGGGGGAAAAAATTCTGGATGGCTGCTCACCTGTTAAGTGCCAGCCATCCACTGAGTCTTGGGGATCCCCTGGAAGAAACAGTACCTGCTGTGTCATAAATAACTGGGCACAGACGAACAATATTAAATTTATGTGCATAACTTGTTCTGGAGTTTTCCTTAACCTCAGTGCTTCTTCAGAGTATCCAATTCAAAAGAATGAGCCTGAACAAAGTTCCTAGATTCTGCATGTCTCAAAACTATGACCAAGTATAAATCCACCTTCAACTGCTCCTTTGATATGCATTGCCCTCACCTGCTCTTCCCTGAAAATCTAGGCCTGAAGTATTGAGGTGGCACACTAATCCAATCAATACCTGGCTCCATCTTCTGGTTCACTGAACCTACTGCAGTGAGTGGGAGATGGAGGCTTGAACATTCAGCTGGTCACTGTGCCCACATGTTGCAGCACCCAGTTCTTCCATGCTGCTTCCTAGTGGAAATACCTGTGCCAGGGAGGTTCCCAGGCTTCTCCATGGGATCCTTGCCCCATAAACTGCTTAACCTAACTAGGAAATAAATGCTAAGAGAGATGACTGTTGCCTCAGTAACATGCAATAGGCCGTTGCATCTTCTTTTACTCCTGTAATTATTTTCTGGAGCAATTCCCTGGCTGAAGATCAGCTGTGCATTGCCAGCCTATTGCTAACATGTCAGCAGCACAGAAGGATGGAGGTTCATGGTGTGAAACAGTTATGGTTGAGAATTTCTAGGGTAGATGGCAAGGGCTGCTTCTGGGCATACCCTCCATCTTCAGGTTGTTAACGCTACCAGAGTTAGGATCTGTCCCTCTCAGAATTATAGGAAGTAGCCTGGGAGTAGCCTGTCCCCTCACTTTTTCTGTTGGAACTACCAAGGACACTTGGGATGGGTTTTGGCTATTGAGCAAGCCAGGAGGACATAAGGTTTCCCAATACAATCGTTGGCTGATACATTTGGTTAACCTACCACATCCTTGCACACTGTAAGCAGACTAGTAAAATGTTTTTCATCTGGGAAAGTACTCAAAGTTGTTGAGTGAATTTCACAGCTGAAACAATACATGCTGCACTTGCACAAGCAGAGAGCATTTACAGGCAACAAAGTGTCAGTTGTGGAAGTCTGGTCACTGTCTAACGTAATGTAAATAAACATTTGGCTGGAAATCCTAATAAGAACAGTGGCTTTTCTGGCTCCTAGTAATTTCTACCCCCTCCTGTTATGTTTAATGTGCTTTACTTGCAGCAGCCATGTACATGTGAATGGTGGATCAAGCATCTTTATTTTCAGCTGCATGCAGTTCAGCTTCCATAAAAGCAAAGGTAGTGGGAATGCCTGGCAAACTGACATTTCAATCTATTGCTTTTAAATTTCTGTTCTTTACCCTCCACATAGTAATTTACCATTATGGTAGAATATGCAATTTAGCTTCAGTTCTACTAAGCATCTAGCTTATGTGCAGTATTCCAGAGAATTTACACAAGGCAATGAGATGACAGTATATATATATATATATATATGTATATACAGGATGTATATATACAGTATCTTCTCAGCTGTACCTGCTACATGGCTTTGGGTTGTTGGAAGTGAGAGTTCCTTGTAACTTTTCAGGGTGAATAAAGAGACCCACACCACTAAAGTCTTAAAAAATTAAGGGCAGTAAGAAGCACCATGAGTATTGATTTAATTAAGGTAGTAAACAAAAAATCTGGCAAGTGTTTATCTCGTACTCTGAGGACAAGCACTTGGTTGCTTTAGGGGAATATAAGGGCACCATGCTCTGGTATTTGCATTTTATTTTCAATGCCTTACTTCTAGACACTGAGCAGGTGCCAATCCTTTCTTAAACTTGGGAAGGGGAGAGATGCACTTTCAAAAAAGTGGCTGGGTGCATGTGGTGTTCAGTAAGGGCATCACAGTAAGGAAGCTATGAACTCAGATGCAGTTGTAACCTCTGCCTGAGTGAAGTTACACCTGCACCTCTGAGGAGAAGACCTCCTCATCAGCACATCTTCTGGGTAAGACTGACTTGGGACAGCTGTTCTTGTTCAAGTGGCTCTGCAGTGTCATGCTTGTCATGTAGGCTGGGACACAGGCAAGAAAATGTGTAAACACATTTTCTATGAAAAAGGAAGAGTGAGAGGCTGGTGAGTTAAGCTTTTCAGGATGAGAAGCACCTCAAACACGTAAAGCTTCTTTCTGGCAGTGGTACGAATGTGTAGGTGGCTACTGCTGTGTTTTGGGGGACAAAAGAAGCTTTGATCACTGAGGCATTTTAGAAACCTCTGCTCTAAATATTGAATAGAGGAACCTATTGTGTCTCCTAGTAACATACAATGTACTGGATGGCTTAGGGTGCACAGGAGAGATCTTTGGGTCTAATGTGGGTGCTCTGAAGCACCTCCCTGGAGTCAGGGGCAGAGCCATGGGCATCCTGCTGGCTTAGCTAGCAGCAGTGAACTAGCTCATCTGGTGGTTTTTTGCTTCAAGTTTTCTGTTTGTCAGACTTCTTTGCTGTTTTAGTAAGCCTATATTTTAGTGGCTTAAATTTCAGTGAAGTCAACTTTTATCGACTTCATATTGAAGCACCTGCTGCTGAGGAGTGTGAATTAAACCAAATGTAAAAAGCTTGTTAATTTGACTCTTGGCTGGATGGAAAGTGATCTTAATGTATAGATCCATTTGTTCCAGCTGGTAGTACACAGCATGTCATAACCTTTCAAAATACTGTTTAACCAACAGTTTTACAATGCATATTCAAACTGGAGAAACTCCAGAAACTCAATACTAATTTTTTAATAGAAAAATATGTAATTTGAAAATTGTTCATCCAAGCTACTGTAGTTGTAAATTTGTTAAGGTTCCTTAAAGTATGGTGTCCAAGGAAACTTTATTATGGGAAGTGACAAGAATGTTTTTCATAAATTATCTCTTGTGGTAATCTGAATATTTTTCTGAAATTACTGTCTTCTCATTAACATTTAAAGAATTTTCTGGCAAACTATTCTACCTGAATTGAAACTGTATGACTGACAATTGTGTCCAAATATCCTTTTGGGAAAGCAAGAACCTAAACAAAACTACATCAATGCACTTAAGAAATTTCTATGATTAATTAACTAGATGATTTCAAAATGTTGAAACAAGAACTTTCAGAACTTTCTGTTTTATTTTATCCCCCTCTGGGATTCTGGATGCTTCTGAGTTTCCCTCAAAGCTGAAGAGGGAATCAGTGTGGATCTACTTCTGATATACCACAAATGGTTCCTGTAAATGTGAGGGTGAACCATTGTGTCTGATGTCAGAGGATATTTCCCACTGGTCTGGATCAGGCTAGAATTTAACTTCTAACCTTACCTCAAGTGAAAGAGGGTATTTAAGGACTATCCTTGTGTAAAATATTGGGATTTTTTGAGTTGTCTGGTTGTGTTGATAAGCTCGACTATCACAGTTAACAGCCTCATTTCTCCAAAACTGGAGGATGTTCAGTGATTGCACTTGAAAAAGTTGGTATCAGCAATAATGTTTTGACATCTCTCTGTTTGTTTTTCTGGATCAGTTCCTTGACCCTGTTCACAACGTGGCTGCTCAAGCTAAGGCAGGTGCTGTGTTGTGCCAAGGGGTACAAGAAAGATGCGTGGAGTGGGAATAACTTGAGTAAGCATTGCCACTGAAAGCTCTGTCTTGAATTAAAAACAGCCTTCAGTTTCACATGAATATAGAGAACCATCTGGGGCTTGGATCTCCATCTCATGTAGAATAATTACCAGCTCTCACCAACAATTGGATTTTCTCCATTTTGAGTCTTATGTCTTATATCTTAAAATTGACAAAATCACGTATAAATAATATTTAATTCCTGTGTGATTTTCAGGATGTCTACAGAGTCAAATTTATTATGGATTGCACATATTTGAATAATAACACTTCATAATTGCATTATTATAGTAATAGAATTTACTTTAAGGGGACAAAAGGGAATTTCTTCCTAATCCTGTTTTTCCTGACTTTTGACCTATTAACAATAGCAAGTGTAGCCTTTCAAGATAAATCGCTGTTCTCCCATCCTTTAAAAAAAAAAAAAAAAAAAGAATCCTGTCCCCTTTGCAGGCGCAGCTGCTGAAGTGCTGTAGTATAGAGCTGGTATGCAGGTAAATTTGCTATGACTTCATTTTCCCTGTAGCATGGCAACTTCTGACAGGACAGCAGCTATTTCGTGAGGTCTCTCTGAAGCAGTGGGAGCAAACTACCGAGAATCAAATGGGAAGGACAGTGGTGAAGTAATCCCCATCTGAGAGAGCCCTCTGATACAAAGATCACACTACTTCATTTTCTAAACTGAACCCGATCTTCTTGGGAGATGTGGGTTGTCATTTTTGTGTTCCCTGATGGATTGTAATGAGGTGTCTGAATTTATGTGTGCAGCTACTGCCAGGTTAACATGCTCTGAGGGGAAGAGGGATGGATGTTCATGATCAGTAAGGGAAGGCTTCACAGGGAGGAGACATCTGTATCCGTCTCAGTCACACTGGTAGCACAAAGGGCGTGACAGGCAGGCTTGAGTGATGTGAGGAGCAGTGGTTGCAGATTTTACCATCAATAGTTGTCTGTTTAAAGGTAACTGTCCCAAAGTAGGAATAAAAGCAGATATTGCCACATTTCATCCACCTCATTCATAGCATGATTCGGAACAGTTAAATACTGCAATCATGTCCAGGCCAAAACGGAGGCGTGGGTGCGCTCCCTCTTTGGCTGCCCGTTGTTGTTGGGGCAGGAGGTGGCCATATCTTCTCAGACAGCCACTGTGTGCCATGATGTTATCTTACAACACGCATCTCTGAAAACACCCCCATGCTGGTAACATGCTCATCTGTGCTTTGGTGATGAATCATTAGTGAAACTTTTCACTTGTGTTTACCCAGCTAGCAGAAATAGTCATTCTCTGCCCAGTTTAATATACAGAAAAGGGCTCTCTGTTTCAAGTTCAAGATGTTGTTTTTTCACTGCAGCAAAGAAATGGGTAACTTCCTATTTTCTGGATTCCTTTTCTGAGCAGGGCACCTCACTATTGCTATCAATCACTCTTCCTTTTGGACTATTCTCACTGGACTATTTTAGGTTATACTTAATTTTAATACTACGTGTCTGTTTGCTGCTGCTGCTGCTCTTACCTTGTGTGTCCTGATAAGCTTCTTTCGTTTCCTGACATTTTGGGGGTTTTACAGTAGTGCACATCAAATGAGTGGCTTAGTTTACTGCAATGACAATCTGGAGCTTTCATATCCCTGCTCACTAGTACTTGTAGAAATCACATATATCTACTGTTACTAAATCCCTGAGTGTTTTGTAGCCAAAAGTAGTGTTTGTGGCCTTAATTTGACTGTACTAGCAAGTATCTACTTGCTCTTAGTCCCCATTTTATTTATATCCATATATCATGCTCAGCAAAGTGCCTTGCAGAAGCACATTAGGTGATAATGGTTGCCATCTGTCATGCAGAGATTTTTCTTTCTGCAGAACTCTGTTCTGTTTCTAAAAATTGTCTACACGTCTATAGTCTTGTAAATTGTATAAATTTTTTTTTTTTCTTTTGACTGATTCAAACTTAATCCTGGGAGCTCTCACTCCAGATACAGAATTATAAAAGTGTTGTACTTTCAATTATTTGTAATACTTTGTGTGTTTTGGTATTCACATCCCTGGAAATAAGCAGGTGATACATGCTGAAGGATCAAATGCAGTTTTCCTCAACCTTGACCACCTGTTCACACTCCCTTTAAGAGTTGCATGTCAAGACTATTTGCAGCACTTACAACCCGTGAAGTGTATTAAAGCAGCTGCCACATTTGTCTGGTTAAAAAAGCAGCTCCTAAACTAACACTCCTTCTCTCCATATGTCCCTTTGCTACGGTGCCTGAATATTGTGCTTGGTTTTCATGTATTTCCTGGGAATCCTCTAAAGCAAAAATGGAAACAGACTGCTGAGAAGGAATAGTATCCTTGGCTGTATTAATACAGAAATAAACACAGCCTATTGCACACACCTGTGCACGGAACAGCCGTGGGTATGTATCTGTCCTGCCTTTGGAAGTACCCTTGAAATCAAGTAAGATTGCTTCCTTGCAGATGTATTTGCAAAACAGCAGCTATAGGCAAGAGATCCCGAATGCTGAGTTGTGTATTTCCATATATAAAGGTTTGTTGGCTGTCTTCTATAGACTCATGCAGGCCTGAACTGTCATAGATGGAGACTTCTTGCAGCTTTATGTGTATGTGTATATGGTATAGTAAGATCACAAAGGACAGATGTCACTTACACTGGCCTCAAGTTGCAGCAGGGGAGGTTTAGATTGAATATTAGGAAAAGTTTCTTTACTGAGAGAGTGGTCAAGCACTGGAACAGGCTGCCCAGGAAAGTGGTGGAGTCACTGTCCCTGGAGGTGTTTAAAAAATGTGTAGACATGGCACTTCAGGACATGGTTTATTGAGCATGGTGGTGTTGAGTTGACAGTTGGACTTGATGATCTTAGAGGTCTTTTCCAACCTTAATGATTTTATGATTCTTTACTTCTGCTGTCTGCCTCTGTCACACAGAAGCTATTCACCAAACACTTATTATTTTTGTGTCTCGCATGCAGGCATCAACACAAGCTACGTGGCATCTTAACACTTGTTATCTTGTTCTGTCATGCTGGAGGCTTATTAAGAAGTGACTGCCCTTTGGGTCAGAAGTAAAAACAAGAACATGAACCCTTAAGGCTTTACTTCAAATAGCTGCTCTTTCCCCTTTTACAGAAAAACCCTAACACTATCTAGCTCACTCTGACTCAGATGAGTTGGCTATAAGCAATTCCCCCACAAGTGGTGTGTTTTACGAAGAAGAACTGAAGCACCTCCCAGTCTTAACTGGGTTACAGGTATTGAAGCAACTGAGGGTATTTGCATTTTACTTCCTATCAATGCTGTGCTTCAGGCTAGCCTATTTCATTTCTTTCTCTAGAGGTACAGAGGAGGGTTTGTAGACAGATATTCCAATATTAAGGTTTTAGGTAAAAATATCTTGTGATATAACCGTTCTGGTATCTATTGATTGCCTATCTGTATTCTTTTCATTAGCCTGTATTTGGTTTTACCTCTGCGCTTATTGAGGGGCAGCTTTCTTTGCTGTTGCAGGTTCTGAATTACCTTGAAGGGAATGAAATTCCTATTCTTACCTCAAACAAAAGAAAAACCTCAAAAATATTTTTTTTTTCTTCCTCTGAAGATTACCTAACAGGGTAAAATGGGAAAAAGGGTGGAGAAGTCTTTTATCTCTGAATGTAGCAGCTAAAAGCCTCAGTGCTCAGCGGCACTAGGAGAAGGAAAGGGAATAATTTTGTTTGGCTTGTGCTGTACTTGCCTGCTTACCTTCCCTTCCCAGTGCTCCAAAAAAACCTCTTAAGAATGGCAAAGGGTGGTGCAGGGGAGGGAAAGCTGAAAGTCTCTTGCCTTTCTGGTTTTGGCAGCCCTAGTCCAAAGGACCCCTGATGTGTATGAATACTGTACCATCATACTGCAATTATCTCCTGATTGCTGCCTTTCTCCCTGCCAGAAAACCTGAGAACAAAGAATGCCTGTCCTACCACAGCTCTAAATGGTCCAGTTGAAGGTTTGCTTTATGCTTATTTTACCAATTAGTTTCCTTAGCTTCTAAAGAAGCTTGAGAGCTGGGAAGACCCCATTACTTCACTGTCCTGCAGGGCAAAGAATCCTTTGAGTCTTTACAATTCAAGGCCCTTTTCAGACAAGTATTCAATCTCTGAATATTAAGTGAAAGTAAGATTGACTAACTGTAATTATTGTCAGCAGTGGAAAGCAGAGGATGTCTGTACTGCTTTATACCCTGTGGATACTGGTACTGAAAAAACAAACCCAAACCTTTTCTCACCGATCTCTTAAATGAAAGGAAGCAGAAAACATGGCTGGTTCAACCAAGTCTTTAATAAGATATTAATATTTTATACTTGGTTGATAGTAAATGCGTAAGATCTATTGCCACAGGGATCTGACAGAAAGGAAATGTTGGCTAAACATGATCTGTATAACAGACAAGGAGAAAATTACTTCCGAAGCAGAAAGGTAAGGGGACTGGTGAGAGAGCACAAGCTGTTTGTAGGCTCTTATAGTTTTACAGATCAGTGGTGAGGAACTTCTATTTGGAAGTTTGATCTTTGATCTATTATGTGAGCTTGAGTCTCTAAAGTAAACAATATCTTCCCCTATCAAGCTGTCTTCAGGCCAGAAATGTGGACATGCAGCAGCAGAAGTGCAAATTAAGTGTAGGGTTAAGCATTTGGCACTGATGCCCTGCTGAAAGTCGGGTGGAGATTTCACGTTGGCTTTTTTGTATACAGGATAAGGCAGGGCTGGCTGAGGCTAATAGCCTACATGGCTGAAAAAAATGTGGCTTGGAGAGATTTCAGCTCATTTAGAGATTGAACTAAGCTTCTCCTAACATCAGGAGAATAACTTATGTACCTCTGGGGTAAGAAACTTTGTCCCATGAGCCTTGAAACCTGCTGGGTGAATAATGTCTGTCATGGATGCTGCCATCCTGATAGATATTTACCTGGAAGAGTAGATAAAGCTCTGTCTTCCTCTTAAGTAGAGAATGGTGTTTTCAAAGAGGCCATATGAAAAAAATACTCGGTCATGACCAGAGTTATGGCTGTATGTATAATTGTAGCTGTAGTATTTCATTATTCTGCGAGCTTAATTAGCATCTTTAGAACCAATTTTGATCTGGAGAGATAAAAGTTAAATTTCAAGCTGAAATCTTTTCATTTGTGAGAAGTTATCTTTATGGTGATTAAATGATGTTCTAAGATATCTGTGCTGTCTACTGTACAGAAGGTGAAGTCCATGAGAGTTCAGTAAGCCTGAAGAGTTTCCTTTATGAAGGAGGACATAGGACTTCATTTATCTGGAATCATTTACAGCCTCTTATACCAGGATAGTCAATGAACTTGGCAGGTAGCAATGACAGGGTCTTGGCTCTGTTTAAGTCAGGAGAAATAATGAATTCAGTGATGTAAAGGGATGAGTGTGAGGTCAATATTCCAGACTTACACAGAGCTTTTGTGGAAATTATGTGAGAATGTGTAAGAA
>NW_010337600.1:0-45531 GCF_000700745.2 Antrostomus carolinensis | reverse complement strand
CTTTCCAAACTTCTGTTTGTTCAGAAGGGTTTTAAAAGTGATCTCCCACTAAAGGCAAAGTTGCTCTGTGCCCTGAGAATTCATGGATTCCAGTTCTGATAGACTGAGCAATTGACAGTATAGAGTTGAAACAGCTTCCACAATAGGTATCATTGTTCAAGGAAAAGTCTGATCCACATCCAGGTGCATCTTGCATGGCTACTGTCATCCTTATCCCCTTGAAATGTTGGCCACTCAATTAGGCTGATAAAATATGAAAAAATGGTGTGCCTGAGGTGGAAGAGTCCAGTGATTTCCTCTAATTCCTGAGGAATGAATTGGAAAGCTTTGAGCTTTCTGGCACCAAAGAAGAGCTGTTACATGATCCCAGAATAACTAAAGGACAAAACTGGGGTGGGGGGGGAGGAAGGCATATATCGGTAATAGGAAAAGAGTCATGGGTTCCTGTTCAAAATACTGCAGTGATGTTTTTATTGAAAGAAAAGCTAGAAGGGAGAAAAGTCAGGGAAGAAGAATGCTATATTTGTTGAGTGGTTATCCCAAGACTAGACACATGCTAAAAAAAGAACATTGTACAGACACAAGGCAAATAACGGATGAGTGTGAACACAGTAAACTTCTACATTTGATATAGTTCTCCACCTCTGAAGTAGGCATAACCCTGTGTTTAGGGAACAGCTGCTCACTCCTCTCTGGAGCTGGCCAAGTCACATTTCTTCCCTTCCTTGTCAGTTTTGGTTTTTGAACTACACTTGGATAGCAATATATATATTCTTTTGGGGAAAGAAGCTTCGTAAGACCTTTGCCAGCTCTACTGTTCAGGAAATCTGTTTGTGGGTTAGTGGGTGTTATGTTCTGAGCTCTTGGAAAAGGTATCACCTGTGTCATCTTGCTATTTAAAATATCTGGGGTTTCACTGCTTATCTATAAATGTTAGAACTACAAAGATAACACAGATAGTACACTGATGGAGGAAATAAACTCTTCTGTAATTATTAGGAACTTCTTAGGAACATATTTGGAATGTCAATCGGGAACAAATTTTATGTGTGTTTCTGCCATGCTGAAGTTGATTTTGTTTCTCCACACACTTAGGCCTGAAACTTGTACAAATGTCAATCAAAGAGGCAGTAAATGTAAAACACTTGGAGACAGTCAATTAAAGAAAACTGAAGTGTTCACTTCCGCTTTTGCCTCTCAACTGAACACCTTGAACACCTGATGTGTAAGTCAGGATGTTTGATGTGAGTGACTCCTGGGTCACACCAGCTCAAAATATCTGCAGAAATAATACTTCAGATCACACTGACTTTTTTTTGAGCTCTTTTGGAAGTATGCTTGTTTTCTTATGGAAGTGAAAAGCTGAAAAATGCCTCTTGGGTTGAACCTAATGTTCAATCTTTGGTGCTTGGCATAAAGGAAGCATTTTGTTTCATATTTGAGTGTCTTTAACAAAAGGAAGTAAAACAGTGCTCCTGTAGTCAGGAGGATGTCCCACGCTGTGGGAATTAAGTTCAACTCTGTTCTCTGCCTGACTGGGAGCAGGGGGTTGAGCAGTGGCACCCGCTGGGCTGTAATGCAGGTTGTGGTAGATCACCCTTTGATCTCCACTAAGGTAGTAGTCTTGGCACGTAAATCTCTCTGTATGTTTATTGAAACAAAGAATTTATTTAATGTTGGTTCCCAGCCTATGGGCTGTGTGAGCTTATCTGTAAGGGCTTCCTTCCCATTCCTGTATTGAGCAGAATTGTCTCTAGAATTGAGCCCTAAGGAGCACTGCTAGTGACCAGCTGCCAGACAGATGTAGCACCATTCTCTACAACCCTTTGAGCCCTGCTGTTCAGCCAGTTCTTCAGCCACCACACCATGTACCTGCACATCTTGCAGACAGCTTGTCCAGAAGGATACTTTGAGGGACAGTTATCAAAAGCCTGACTGAAATCCAGAGATCTGCCTTCTCTTCATCCACGAGGTGGGTGACATTATTGTAGGAACATATGGAATTATTTAGGACTCTCCCTTTGTGAACCCCAGATGGCTGTGCCTGGTGACTGCATTGTCCTTTAAATGCCTTTCAATAGTACCCAGTAGGATTTTATCCATAATTTTTTCCAGGTACTGTTAGTCTCATAGGTCTGTATTTTCCTGGGTCTTCCCTCATGCCCTTCTTGTAAATTGGAATAATGTTGGTGAGCTTCCAGTCAGCAGGGCCAAGACCTTTGGTAGATGATTGAGAGGGTTCCTGACATGATATCTGCTTGCTCCTTCAGTACTCTGGGATGAATCCTATCAGGCCACGTGGACTTCTGAACATTCCAGTGATACAATATAGGAGCAGGCAAGAAGCTTGGGGCATTGTAACCCAGAAGGTAAGGGATACAGGGCTGTAGCCTGTACTCTGGATGTATGGTTTCATAGATGTGGTAACTGGGTGAATGTAAGCAAAGGTTATACTAAAGGGTTTACATTATGGGAACACTGGAACCACTGAGCTCTTAATTTCTCTGTTTGCTACAGAGTGACTTCTGATTTAGTCAAATGTGGCATGTTTCTCATGGGCCTACCAACAGGATAGCTGCTTCTCAGCAGGGCTGACATCTTCATGCCACTGTGCTGCCAGGACAGGTCTCACCCACGGCAATGTGCCGTCCCGTATGAATGAGGAGCACTGGGGGTGTCAGACCTCCAATTAGACTGCTAATTAGACATCTTCCCTTGCATCTCTCCTCCAGCTATTGGATACAACAGGCAAACTGGGGATTCAGGCTCTGTGAAATCACTCCTAGGCTGTGTACTACAAAAATGATTGTAAATACTGAATAACTGTCCCTGGACTTTGGCAATTAAACATCTGCCTGCCAACTTGACAACAGACCCTCTTCTCTGAAAACAGTTGTTCTCCTAACAGTGTGCTGAAGTGACCCAATACCGTGTGCCTTTTAATGTCATGAAAATGAACATCTCCAACATTGTGTGTAAAACCCTAAAGCAACAAAAGGAAAGAGAAACCCGAGAGACCTCTGGAAGAACAGTGATTGGCATGGAGTCAACTGGCGGTTCTGGAGTAGGAGGGTGGGTGAGTTGGCAGGAAAGCCTTCACCTCACAAGGTAGTGTTGTCTTCACTGCTTCACCATTAACATGGGAACTAGATCTGTGCCTAGACTCTTCCTGCTTTACTGCTTCCTACTACATCTTAATTCCAGATGTAATGTGGATGGACTACCTTAGCCTTCAGATCATGAATCGTGTTATTCTCTCATCTGCCCCCAAGAGTTAAGGATATCATACCATCCACTTTAGAATGTTACCTGTCTGTATTTTTATTAAATTTTCATATTTATTTAAGAGAATTTTAATATGCTACCTGTTTTTCTTAAAACAGGTATTTCTATTTACAATTTCTACTTGTATGTACTTGTGTAATGTCTGTAGAATATAATAGAACCTGAAAAAGTATTACTGCAAGTGTCTAGTTTTAAACAAAACATCTTCCTCTATTATTTTATCCAATATAAACAGAATACCATGAGGATGAGTCATGAGGTGGAAGATAGTTTTGGTGGGAAAGAGCAGAACTGAAAATAAGACAACAAGGAATTTTGTTCTCCTTTTTTGGCAAGACTTGTATGAAAAAATAGGAATGTAATTTCAATATCTGACTTATCTCTAATATTTTTTTCCTTTGCTTCAGCCAGTTACTTCTGTGTCTTCAAAATGTCTTTAAATCCTCTCAGTATTGTGGATTAGTTCAATGTGGAAAGCGAATGCATTTTAAAATCAGATTTGTTGAGTGATGGCAAATGAACAATGATGGGGCTCAGTACAAAGAGAAACCCTTCCCTCTTCTTACAGAGACAACATGCTTTGCTTCCCCTTCCTTCTCCTGAGAATGCAGTGAGGTGGGCTGGTGTGTGTCCTGTGAGGCTGATGGGTGCAGGAAGGAGCTGTCACCTCAAGCTGTGTTTAAAAATGTGGTTGTTTTGTAGCTAGAATTAGATGGAAAGGGATAAGAGGGAAGAAAAGGCTGGCTCAGCTGCCCCTGGGCACTGTTGTTATACTGCTGATCAACCTGTGATGCTTGTGCTGCCAAAGAGGGGCAGGGGGTCTAGAAGTGGGATTACTACTGTGCACGTCACCCATTAGCAGTCTCATTTATTCAGATACCATGATTGAACAACCCTTGGGAATGTATATATACTGCAGAAAATCTGTGTGCTTAAGGGGATGTTTGTAAGTATAGGGTCTAATTTAACTTAATCACCTCCTGCTTTATGTTCCTAAGAAATTCTTTCTGATTAAATAGCTAGAAATGACAGCTGGGACAGTGTATTTAATTTGAAAGGGACTCTTAGAAGAAATGCTGGTTGTTTACATAGAGAGAGCGAGAATTTCAGTTTTATAGTTTTAATTTCTAACAAAAGTATCACAAATGACACAGCATGGAGACAAATTCGTGTTGTTTTTCCTTTCCTATTTCATGCCATAAAAGAAAACCGTGTATTTATATTTGAAACATTGTTTTGATCTGAATTTTCATTTTGTGCACAGTGCAAAAACACTTCCAAATGAATGAGAGTACTCATCTTAAGTCTGCACATAGACCCTGCCACCTTTCTGAGTGTGCAAAACCAAACCTTCAAATAAATAGAAGGTTCATCTCCTATTGCTGTGTTTGCTTTAGACCAGAAAGGCCAAGTCACCCACACTTTGCTATTTGCTTTTATTATGATAGCATGACAAAACTTTAAACAATCCTGGAAGGTCTCATGGACAAGACAAGAGGGCAGATGAAGGGTGGATTTTATATGCTTTTCCATAAAAGGACTGACGGAAGGAAAACAACTTGCTCAGAGTCTAGCTGGGACTCTATAAAGAGTCAGAAAATGAGCCTTGATTGACCAAGTCCCAGTACAGTACCCTTATCAGACCAGCAGCTATTGCTTAAGGTGTATTTCCTGCAAGTTTATACAGATTGTTTCCAGGGGAGATAAATCCCTACATTATTCCTGACAGGTATTCTTAAGTTGGTAGAAAATTACTAGACCATTTGGATATAGAAGGGTGGATTTAATGGTCCCTTCACAGGGATTCAGACTGAGTATGGTTTTGAAACTTGGTTTGAGTTGGAAGGGGAGTGATTTCCTTTGCTGGTTCACCCAGTTCTGGATGTGAGTGGAAGTTAATTAATTGGAAGACAAAATAAAAAGGGAACCGTAACGTAGTGGATTTCTTCTGCTTCTCCACTGAAAAGGAATAGTGTACAACTGCATTTCAAGAAAGAGCAGTTTTTCCTTACTAAAAGGTGAGAAGACACTTCATTCTGAAATTCATAATTATTTTTAATGAAAAGACCTTTTAAAAGAAGATGGCTGTCTTAATGTGAATTTCACATGTTAATGTGAAATTAACATGTGAAATGTTAATGTTCTCCATAAAAAAAATTAGATTTACTCACCTTTGTTCTTCCTGACTATCTTGAATTATGTGGCTTGAGATGGAAAAAAATTTGAACATCCAGCTTACCTGTATGTACCAAGTGAAAACTATCTAAACCAGTTTACATATTTTTTCCAGAAAGTGTTAAAATTCTTGGTTATTGGTGAAGAAGGAATTAACCCTAGTGTTGGCAGAAGATAAACTGCATTTAACAAGTCTAACAGAACAGATCCCCTTCTACTAGCTGTTTCAACCTTGAAATGAGCACATCATTAACATTTTAGTTCCTTATTGGTGTTGGCGCCAACAGTTGGAGAGTTGATAGGCTTCTTAAAAGAAAAAGCGGGAATGGTGACAGTCTTGTGTTGTGTTAGATCAAGACAAAGGCCAACAATGGTGTTTGAGTCTTGTTCTGCCTAGTATTGAAAAGTTCCAGGGTACAAGCTCTGATTTTGCTATGTGATATAAGTAAAATGACTAAAAATAGCTTTTTGATAGCAATGTTAAGAATTCATTCATCTGAATTTTCATTTGGATGACCCTTCTATAGGCTAAATTCCTACTTGGCACAGGTGATAAAACTTTTTTTAAGGATCCCTGACACTATCAAGCCTAGTAAAATTATGTCCATACTAGAGAATATTGCTTAGAAAATCAGATCCACCTTTAAGAATTTTGAGTGATAGAGTAAGCTCTCTGGTTTAGCTGTTCTCCTGGTTAGTTAGTGACTAAATTAGTCAGGTTCTCATTAGAACAAAGGAGGCTTTGTCTGAAGGATGCAAAGACAAGGTAACTGAATCCATATTTCTTACAACACTGATGCCAGCTCTATGCTGGCTACGAATGAGCAGGTAACCCTGGTTACAGCAAGAGGTTTTGGGGGACAAAGTTACAGCTGTTCAAAAACATATGATCAGATTGGCCTTGGCAAACTGTGTTTCTGTTGGTTTGCTGGAGCTGGTGTTTTAGATTCAGGAATAGGTGCTGAAAATGGATTTATTGTCCTATGAACCAGCAGCCTGAATACCTAATACAGAGAAAGTTAGCTAAAAGTAATAGTTAGCTCAAACTTTTTATATCAAGGAAAAAGATCTTCCATGTTATATGTAGGTTACATAAAGCTATATACATGCAGGAAGATGCATATAGATCTAGTATGTTTCTCTTTGTATAGGGAAAACCTTGGCTTGGAGGTATAATTCACAACTATTTCTTCAGTATTTCTCTTACTTGGTTCTTCAGTTACAAACATTAGAGGCAGAACCCGGTGATGCAGTAGATCCTTACTGTGCCTTTTTAAAATCATATACAAAAGTGCAACTTCCACTAACCTAGACATAAAAATGTATTCCTGATGAGGAAAACAATTATGGTGTTTTATGGTATAAGTGTTCACTTGCCAAGCAGAGTTTCACTCACTAGATCTGAGCTATATAGATACTTCGCAGAGATGTGCACTTAGAAGCGATTTTTTTTTTTGTTTAACTCTATTTCCAATATAAGTATTTCTCAACAGCCTTTTATTTCCTCCTTTTGTTCATGTCATTTACTTCAGATGCCTTGGCCACATGTAAGCTGCAGAGTGGTTAGGCTGATAATAGACTACACATTTTTTCATAAGCTTTATCATTTTCAATCTTGCCTTTTAACAATTCTGGTGGTGCTGGGATAAAATGAGGCTACCAGTTCTGTGATGCAGCTTGTAGGTGGGAGGAAACACTGAAACTAATAAGACCACCCACTGTAAGATTGAGGACCCTCCACTAGCAGTTGGGAGCAGTTTCATTCGTGTTTGTGTGTTTATTTACACTGACCATTTGCTTATGCTTTGAGAATGACAGCTTTTCCACTTCCAGGTTTAGCATCAGGCAATCTCATAAGATCTTCCCTCTGCTTTGCTGTACGCATTCATCTCACAGCCTGACGTACTGTCCTTACAGCATTGCCAAAAGGCTTTTGTATAATCCTTTAACAGGATTTTAAAGCAATACATTGAATCACTGTAGTGACAGTTTAATGGCTTGAAAATGACAAGGGAAAGGACCTCTATGCATAGTGGGATGTAGAAAATGAAAGACTATACAAAAGTGACATACTAGAGGAATTCCTGTCTAGGCTGTAGAGTTATGAGGAAAGAAGATAATTGAGAGTTGGAAGAATGATGTACTTGCCATAGGTAGGGCAGTGGCCTTAAGTAATCTACAGTTAGGTAACTTCAAGCTTGGAAACACTGTGAAACAAGATTTGCATCTAGCAGATATTGCCAAAAATATTTTTTCATGTAATGGGAACAATTTTGGGTGATGCATTCCCTACTGCATCTGCAGCCTCCTGTTCATAAAGCCAGGCGGTGTTGGTCTCTTCAACAGGCAGTGATAAAAAACTAATGAATTGGCTAACCTTAAAGCTATCCTCCTTTATCAGAGCTGTAAAGCAAAAGTGGTGTTCAAGTCCTGTACTTCCATTTATTTCTTACAGCAAGGTACATCTTGTTAGTGAGTCTTCCTTTTTTTAATTGGCTGCTGTTTTGAATTTTATTTTAAACTGGGTTTATTCTATGTCATGTCAAAGACTTTGAGTATGTCTTTGAACTTCTTGAGGCTTCTGCTACTTCTCAGGCTTTTTGAGTTCCATTTGAATGGCAGCCAACCCCCACTGCATCAATCATGCATTCAGTTACACTTCATCTCTGAACTTGCTGAGGATGCATTCCATCCCATTGTTCAGGACATCAATGAAAATGTTTAACTGCATCAGCCTTTGTGTTGACTCCTGAGGAACACCAGTGGTAACTAACGAGCTTCCAGTGCAACTCTGAACTGTTGATCGTTACACTTTGAACCTGCCAGGCCAGCCAGGTTTTATGCATCTTGTGCATCCATCTCATCCAGTTTGGCTACAAGGTTGGTATGGGAGAAAACACTGGAGACTTGCTAAACTTCAGACCACTTACATCTTGCTGTTGTTTCCTGGTTCAGAGCTAGTCATCTAATCACAGATTGGTTAGGGGGTCAGGTATGATTTTCCCCTTACTAAATCCATGTTGGCTGTTCCAAATCACTAGCTTATTCAAGTGCCTGGAAGTGGCTTCTGGGAGGATTTGTTCCAAAATTTTCCCAGAAGTGAAGTGAGACTGACTGGCCTGTAGTATCTTGGAGCCTCCTTCTTGCCCTGTTTAAAGAAAGATATGTTATTTGTCTGTCTTCAGTCACTGGGAACATCTCCCAAATGCCATGGCGTTTCAGAGATGATATAACGGCCTTACAATGACGTTAGCCAGTTTTAGATGCATCCCTTCTGTTCCTGTTGATCTGGGTTCATCCAGTTGATTAAGTGATCCCTAATTTAGCCCTACTCTGCTGTGGGTAGCACTTATCACCACAAAATTCTGCCACTAGCCTTTGTCCTTTGCATTCCTCACTGGTTTCAGCTTCAGTCCAACATTGTCTTCTGTAGCTACATCTTTGCCTACCAAGGCAATACTTTGCTGTGCCTCTCAGATAGCGTGTCCCAGCTTCTGACTTCATCTAGTCTTTTGTACTTGAGTTACTTAGGAGTTCCTGAATAAGTCAAGCTGGCCTCCTGACTTGTTTGCTTACTCTAGCACACTGGAATAGAATGCTCCTGTGATTTGATGAGGTTATCTTTAAAGATCAGCCAGCTTTTCTGGGCCCTTGTGCATCCCAAGGCAGTGCTCCAAAGGGTCCCCACTCACCTGTGTAAAAAAACCAAAACAAACAAAAACCCAAAACCAACCAAACAAAAAAACCCACCATTCTCCTCACTCCCTTAGGATCTTAAACTCCAAGTCACAATCAGTGTAGTAAAGGCTACCACTGCCTGAACATCACCAGCAAGTTCTTCAGTCATATGAGAGTGGAAGGTCTAGCAGTTCACCACCTCTCGCAGCCTGTCCAGCATTTGCAGCATAAACTCTCCCAGACACACTCCATAAATCTCCTGGATTGCTTGTATCTCATTATATTGCTCTTTCCACAAGCATTATGTAGTTGAAACTTCTCATGAGAACAAAGGTCTGTGTCATGAGCCCTATTACTTTTGTTCAAAGGAGATTTTGACTGGGGGTCGGTGGGAGACCTCTACCATGGGCTACCTGTTTTGGCATCTTGTCTAACTTTGGTCTGTAAGCTCCCAGCCCCCTGCCAACAAGCCTGTGCCAAAGCTCTATGCATTGAGTATTTATGCTGAGCACAACCCCTTCTCTTCACAGCCTGCTATTCCTAAAGAGCATGTACCCACCTGTTACAGGGCTCAGTGTGAGCTACCCCATCTGTTTCATGTCATTCTAGTTACATCTTAGCTCTGCAGATCTGCAGTTTCATGCAGATCTGACTCATCCTATTCCATGTCCTGCATAGTCATGTACAGGCACCTCAGATGGCTCTCTGGTTGCATCACTTTTGCAGGAAGATCAAGAACTTCCCTTGTTATGCTGTTGGGTGGGTACAACCCCCATTTCCTCAATTTCTTATTCCTTCTCTTTGATTTCTGGTCTTCATCTACCAGTAAACCTAGATTAAAGCCTTCCTCATTAAGTTAGCAAACATTTGAAGATGCTTTTATCTCACTTCATTAGCTAGATCTCATCTCTCCCCAGCCAGCCTTGCTGCCCAAAGGGCATCTCTTGGTTTTAGAAGCCAAAATCCTGCTGGTGTTCAAGGAGAGCAGCACCTGGCCCTGTGCCCTTCCCTCTTGGCCTCAAAGCAGAGAGAGCTGTAAGAAGACATGCTGGCCTTCAGTATGTTAGGCAATGATAATGCACTGTTACTTGGTAAGGTAGTTCAATGTCTAACTTTCTTTACTGTAACTAAAATTACAGAAAAACTACACCATATTTATACTCTGGATATGTCTGGCTTGAGCTTCTACCACTAGATCTCAGGAAAACTTTTTCTGCTAAACTAAAGAAATACAGGACATACTCTAGTTAAAAGCTCAGATCAGACCTTCTGATGCAGTGAAACATGGGGTCTAGTCATCCCAAAAATACCAGAGTGAACTAGGAGTCACAATGTGAAATTAGAATATAAATCTGTCATGCTTCAGAACAAGCTGTTTAGATTTTTAAAAGCAGATATCTTAACTGCCTCTTACATGTTTATGTTCATTATGTGCAGCCTTTAATGAAGCATACTTAGAGTTTATGCTTAAAATACTACTTTTTGTATGCTCAGGAGAAGTTCTTTTGTATTCAGAATTCCTGATTAGAAGGATCATAAAAATATCCATGAGCTGATGAGCTATGACTGTTCTTTTGTTTTTTAAAAAATAAGCACATCTCAAATTTGTCAACACTGGTATTTAAAATTCCATGTAGCTTTAGACAACCCTTGGGTTGTTGAGTGATGTCATTGTGATGTGCAGGCTCTCCCTTAGAGATGTCACCTTCCACTTGCTGTGCTCCATGGTGATATACGTGCTAGAGTTGCCTCTTCCATCTGTCTTAATGTTGTAAACCTGATATCCTTTTCTGCTCCCTATCTTTTCCCATCAGCAAGGAGGAGAAAGAAGCCTGCAACTCCCCCTCACATCCACTTCCACCTCCACAGATTCACAACTGGGCCCAGAGCTCTCTGAATAAAAACTGACAGCTTGCAATTCTGAATTTAAAGATATTCATAAATCTCTCCTGTAATTCCTGTGTAGAAAGGGGTTGTGTGCTAAATATAAACCTTTTCAGACATCCTAAGAGGAGAAACAGTCAGGGAGCTTATCTTTAAGAAAAGAAAACCCTATAAACTGATAACTGTGATAGCAGGTTACCAAATGCTTTATATCAGCTCAACCTGGACTTAAGACTTGATCTGGTTTGGAGTTGGTGTGGTGCTCTAGGTGACTTGGAGACAGGTGGCTTTAGAGGACATCTGACCTCGTACTTTTGACAGGGTGAGGACAGAGAAATACTTTATTTTGGACTGTTATGGAACTGGCATCCAAGGGAATCTGTTCTCAGATGAAGTGATGCTCATTCAGATCTGCAGTTCATCTGCATGTACATGGAGCTTGGAATAAGTTGATCAGTAGGCAGCTACTTTGAAACCCCATATTTGTTTCTGCCACATCAATGGTGACAACTGACTTGCTAAGAGGTAATGTTATTTATAGTCCTTCTTGTAAATATATAAAAAAAATTGCTTATCACTAATTTTGGTCTTAGTTAAGGTACTAATATTGCTGATTCGTAAATATCTGGAAGCACATTTTCCCTTTCAGTTCATCAGCAATTCTTTAATTTGTAATACTAATGCTTGTTGCCAAAGAGAAGCCTTTTGACAGAATTTTGAAATTTGCATTAAAATAAAGTAAGTTTTGAGTTTTTATTCTAGTGGCTTTTCTTGAAATCATTAATACATGCCAAAAAATCAAACTTGTAAGACATGTACTGAAAAGTTGCTGGTGTTAAGTTAGAGATTTAGTTTTCTTAATCTGACTAGCAAATTAATCTAGATTTGTTTGTCAGGAAGCCATCTGCATGGTCTCAAATGACAAAGATTTTTTTTTGCTGAAAAGATGGCGAGCGCCATTTCTCTAGGATTTCTACTGTAATGTATTTCTACTCCACATAATAATGATACTAAATATATTTAAGGAACTACTGCTAGTTTGTTTAAGATGTACTCTTTAGAAAGCAACTGAAATTAAAATATGGGAGGTGAGAAATTTGCAAGCTGAAAAAAATAAGTTGCTGGAAAGTTAGAGTTTATAAAAGAGGGATGTTCAGTATACCAAATGTCAGCTCCTGAAAAGCTTTAACTCCTTCGAGACGAGTATTATTTAGGTTGATAACAAAATGAATACATAGATAAATGCACTTTATGCTTCCGTCTTCACAGATCTATACCATGGTGTCAGCCAGGAAGGTGGCTTCCTGCTCCCCCTCACCATGCTGAGAAGGAGAATGGCCGAGCTGTGGGCAGGGGGGAATGGGTACCTCTGCCATGTCACCATGTACTGTTTTATTGAAATCAGATCAATGCCTTCCCAGTTTTTGAAGGGCTTTGTCTTTCCAGATGACAATCGTATTCTGCATGAGGTGTGTAAACTGGGACAGTTATTCTAATAAACCTTTTTTTGTCTTGGTTGATGGAAGAGATTCACTGAATGGTTTGTGAGCTTGCTTTTCCTATGATATATGGACATATCCAAATATTAATTACTGTCTAAATGGATTCTTTGCCTAATCTGCAAAGGATAGGATTATAAAAAAAGGATATTTAAGGCAAAAGCATTATTTCTGATACAAACTTCTTTGTGAAAAAGCAGATCATTTTATCAAAGTACTTGGAGCATCCAGGATTATTTCTGTGCCTAGGGTGCAAATGTGATATGCTTTTTCTCTGCTGAACTTCTCCCTAGATTGATGATGGCCAGAATCAATTGCAAGTAGATTCTTCAAACTCAGGTTTGAACTACCGGGCTCTGAAGATGAATAAGAGAAAAATCGTTATTCTGACAGCTACATTAGCAAGCCAGCTCACAGTGTGGATTCATTATGCTTTCTGTACTGTGCAGAGTGTGAAGTTAAGGCACAGCCATTGTCAAAGTGTCTTTAGGCACTGGGCTCCAACCAGTTCAAAAAATCACAGTATCATAGGAAGGTTTGGGTTGGAAGGGACCTTAAAGATCATCCAGTTCCAACCCCCCTGCCATCAGCAGGGACACCTTCCACTAGGCCACGTTGCTCAAAGCCTCATCCAACCTGGCCTTCAACACTTACAGGGAGGAGCAGCCACAGCTTCTCTGGGCAACCTGTTCCAGTGTCTGACCACCCTCACAGTGAAGAACTTCTTCCCAATATCTAATCTAAACCTACCATCTTTCAGCTTAAAGTCATTTCCCCTTGTTCTATCTCTACCTGCCCTTGTAAAAAGTCCCTCCCCAACTTTCTTGTAGGTGCCTTTCAGGTACTGGAAGGCAGCTACAACATCTCCCTGGAGCCTTCTCTTCTCCAGGCATTAATCATGTTGTCCCTGTGAGGCTGTAAAGGACCAGCTAAATATGAAATCTGCATCCCATATTGCCTGCTGGGAACCTATGTATTCCCACTGTTAGTATACTGTGGTAGGGCATGAGCCAAGGTTGAAGTATGTTAGTGGTAGGAGGTAGAGAGTAGAAAAAGGGAGTACAGTAATGGAGCTGAGGAACTGAAAAACTCTAGCTTGTCCTAGACATCTTAGAGGTCTGCAAGGAGAATGACATTAAACCCAGTCAGTAAAGTCAAATTCAACAACATCTTCTGAGTTACAGTCACAGTTCAACATCTCAACTCTGGGGCTCTCCTTCCTCTTGGAAAATCTTTACTTTCTGTGTCTGTATATCAAGTACTTGCCCTCAGTAGGTAACATGCTTAAACAGTTTAAAGCATGTTGAAATATTGCAGTAATGCCAGCAAAAACAAATTCCCTTCTCCATGGCTTTATGCCATCTCAGCTGAGCAGATTGAATCGTGCCAACTTTGAGGGTGTTGTTTCCTCCTGCTCATCCTTTGAGTCAGCAGCAGACAGACCTGGCCAGGTCTGGGATGTGCAGCTGCAGTGGGGAGGGATGAGCTCCCCCCGGTCTTACTGGGGGATTTAAGAAAGGTTAAGCTGTCTATTTAATGCTGCAATAAGTGTTCAATTGATGACACGCAAGTCAGCTCCACATGAAAAATTCCTTATGATTATTTAGAAGATGCTTTCCCTTTATGTGGGTATGAGCCTGTCTTTTTTGCACTTGGCTGAAATAATCTGGTTATATATCCTGAAATAAAATTGTCTTGTACAGCTCTAGCCATGTAGCAAATACTGGTTTTGAATCAGGATGCTATTGGGACTGAATCCTTCTGTGTGCTTCTGTGTGCTTCTTGTTTTCTTATCAGTGGGTGACAATCCCATACTCCCCTTCTGTGGGTAGTGCCATCAAACACTTCAGCATTGAAATCACAACACACAAAATAGTGCAGAGTACAGGCAGCTGGGTTAAAAAGTGTCGATCCAAGAATGCATGTGCAAAATTGAGGGGGGGAGTGGGGATAGAAGAGTATCCAGTGTCTTCCAGTTAGCACTAGGACTGGAAGCCAGACATGTCCCTGCAGACCTTGCAGATGAGCAGTTTGTCAGCCAGCTGTATAAGGACTGCCATTAACCAGGGGCCAGACTGGGACAGGTACTTTAGGGTAAGAGGACAAGTCTTCCTAACCATAGCAAAAAGACTGGGTTATTCACCCAGTTTTAGTGAAATCTGCTTGATGGCCACAGGCTGTAAGGTTTTCCAAGGCAAACGTTTTGTCCATGTTCTCTATAACATCACACATGTGGTTCACACTCACACAGAAATCTTCTAAAATCAGTTGTGTGTGTGTAGCATACATAAGTGATTTCACTGCCACTTATCTCCATGAATTTTTCTGTAACTACCTGATACTGTGCTGAGAGAGGATGTAAGAGTTATTACTATGCATTGTTCATAGTTTCAGAAGCCTGATTTAAGAACCATGACACCATTATATTAGTAGCTGCCCAAATAATGTACTAATAACCATTACAGTTACTGCAGGAGGGGATTTCTTCACTGCAAGGTAATGAAATGTAAAGCTGCAGGGAAGTATTTTAAAATTAGAAGTGGTATGACATTTTCATGCTGATACAATAGATGGGTTTGGAATTAATTTATAGTTGTTCCACATAGTGATTTTTTTTTTTCCTGCTATCATGCAGGATGTTGCTACCATTTTAAGTTTCAATAAAATTTTAAGGGAAAGCTAATAGTGCTGCTGCCATAATATATTTCTGGTTCCTCAGTGGTCATTAGATCATGAGCTGTTCTGAATTTCTGTTACTTTGCTAACTTTCACAGAGTTATCTGTACAGCACAGGGGACTACTCTTTTCAGTCTAGTGTTTGATCTGTTGTTTTCTCTGGATTATAATCTCATTGAGATCCTAGGAACTTTCCTATGAGCATGGACACAGCAAAGATCTGTGTAGGCTTGTTCCAGACACTGTTGGACCAGAGGCTTAGGAAAAAACTGTACAGAAACAGACTTGTAGAAGGTTAATAAACATTTCTTACACCTGAAGTCAAACAGGACTAAAAATATAAACTGAAAGAATTTCAGACTTCTTTCAAAGGAGAACAAGTTAGTCTGGATAACGCTTGTTAGATAAAACCACGTGTTACAGTAACATCTTGGCTAGTTAAGCCTTAGGGTGACATTATCCTCACAGAGGACAAGGGTGTCCTGCAGAGTTTTAAAGAACTTAATATCTGAAAGGAAGAGCCCTTCAAAAAGGATGCAGGGATCCAGTAGGTCTAAACATTGGGTTTGTTGTGATCTTACTGATACCACAGTACTTTGCAGACAAAGGACTAAGGCATCTGAGGAGGAGGAACCAACATATTTTGAGTATACATTTACCCCCCCATTCTCTGGGTGTCAGGATGCTTTTATAGAGTTTAAGTAGGTATGAAACTGGGTAGTAGAAGGCAGTTCAATGTCACTTAATGTGTATTTCATGTAGGAAGGACATATGTGGGACTTCAGATGTGATTATCCATCAGAACAAAAGGGCTTTTTCTGTTGCAAAGTAATCTGCCTGAGTCTCTTCCAGACTGTACTTAGCCTCAATGCAGTGATCTCTACTAGATTTAAGTAGAATAGGTGACAATTAGAGTTGCTCAATAAGATTGGTCGTGATAAGGTGCTATGAAACACAAGGGATTCCGTGTGCATCCTCCAAACTGACTTCTGTCTGTCCCATCTCCCTGAGTGCCTGAATTTAGACTCTGAAATACACAATTAGAAACAGAAATAAATATTAATGGTTGTTTTTCAGTGTTTTTATATGAAGGTCCCATTAATTTTAGTCTTCAGTGTCACTCTGTACCATTAAACAGAGGCCATCTTTTAGATATTTGAGTATAGAATTTGAGCTATGCATGTAACTGGTCTAGGTTTTTAGTGGCTAAGGAAAAATGTTACATGAAATGAAAAGTAGGTTTAACAGAAAATGTTGAATTCTTGACTACACGAAAGAAAGTATTTTGAAGATTACTAATATATGTGAAAGCTTTGAGAAATCAATACAAGCTGATGAAGAACAGCTGTGCTTCAGATTTGTGCACTTACAGGCTTTAGTGGAAAGTAGACATCCTTCAGGAGCAAGGAAACTGCAGAGCCCATTTTCAATGTTTGGCCCTCTTCCACTGTGATTTCCTAAGAGCTACTGGAAATAAGAGGAGCCTGGCTGCCTGGATCCGATGAGAAAGGAAGCTCAGAGGGATACAGGGAGCTGGAAATGATTGCAACTTTCCAGTACCACCAGTATAAGACAAATAATGGATAGCAGGGGAACTAAGTGCCATGTATAAGGAAGGGAAGCAGATGGAAGAGGTGTATTTATGGGAAGTGACTGAATAGCAGTGTAGCATAGGCATGGAAAATGGCTAACAGAACAAATATATGAAAGATTAAATATAGAAAGGAGATGAGATTAATGTACTGGAAGCTAGCTGCAGAGGATGTGATCTGCTCTGGACACTCTGTTCTCTGCTTTTGTATCATCCCTGTGGTATCTAGGCACTTAACTGGCAGATGAGTCACTGTCTTTGTGCTGCAATTTGTTTCTCCATTAAATAAAGGTAATTTTTTCCACTCTTGGAGTGATGCTGAAAAGGATTGATCTGTGAAGTGCTTTGAAGATACACTGACATTCACAGAGCCTCTAAAGCCTAGGTTTTAATTGTGGAGCTACAGATAAACTTAATGCACTTTTACAGCAACAAAAATGCATAACTGCAGTAATTCTAGTCTATGATAAATTATCTTTTATGTTCCTGGTACCTAAGATGAAGAGGATGGTTAAATTGGTTAGGACAGCATAATACCATTGACTTCTTACAGTCACTCAACAATGGGGCTCAAAAAATCTGCTGGTTGGGAATCAACTTGCTTTTTTTCCAGGGTAGCTTTCTCTGCGTCAAAGATAACCTGTTTCTTTAGCTGCTACGCAGTGTTATACTTTGACCTTAACTTTGCTGTGAGTAGTAAATAGTGAAGTAAAATGATTCTAAGTGAAATAAGAATTCATTATTTGCAGCCACACCACAGCTCCTTTCTTAACATGTTGTAAGATGGAGTAATGGGAATGAAACTTTACCATTTCATCCAGGATATTATTGCAGAGCTCGCACACAAACTTTAAATGTTATATACATATGATTTCATTCTCAGTAGTTTTGTGATTAAGTGGTCATCACAATCCAATCAAACCTGTTCTTTCCATGTCTACAAATCCTGTATCGTTGTCTTAAGCTCTACTTTCCTTGGAATTAACAATAAAAACCATTTTGGTTAGCTCTAAGCAAAACAGCAACTGTTCTCCTAATGATCCCATAACAATTATAGCAAATTCTAAGTGTGTTCAGCAAGGAAGGGAACTTACTAGCTGTAAATAACTAAGGACTTTCAGACAGCTTGAGCTCATTTAAATTCCATATTACTTTGTAATCTGAAAGCTGATGCTTTCTGACCACTTGCAAGTGTAGTCCTTCAGCATAAAATCAAAGCCTCAGGAGAGCTTGGTAAGAGTTACTTGAAGATACGCCATGAGAACTATTATATGTAAAATACTTTGCTATTTGCAGCTCGAGTGGTGGTTATGCCTCTTAAGAGGTAAAACTTTAAAGTTTTTATTAATTGTGCTATTAATGATTAAAAGTGTCCAGTTGAAAAGTATAATTCTGATTCCACAGCTTAAAATGAGACAGGCAGTCTTTGCTGAACTTGACATTTAGTGGACCTCATTCCTATATGCTAGACCTGATTTATATACTAGCAAAGGACTGAAGAATGACTTGAAATGAAAGTTGTTTTACAGCATGTTTGAGATCCTTTCTGTTGTGTTATAGCACTGTAAATGGATCTTCATAAAACATAATGCAGGCAAGTAATTTTTCAGAAGTCCAAATGATACTACCTCTTACTGGAATGAAAGTTGCACAGCTGGAGTTTCTGTCAGAAAAGACTTCTCTACATGGTCCATGGTTGTATCAGATCTTATGGTGATTAATCTCAGCTTTATTAGCATTGGGGCAGAAGATGGGGAGGGAGGAGGGTGCCAGTGATAAATCCACTAAATCCAGAGCAATTCTGATAACTATGATTATTAACCTCAGACATACTTGTTTTTAACCTGAACAAGGTGACTATACTAAAAGTTTGTTGTGATAAAGCAGATTATTTAACAAAGTTGGAAACAAGATTTTTAAAAAATAATAATTGGAGAGAATCACTAAGATTTTTCTTAAATGATCTTTGACAGGTCTCTATAGCTGGCCCTGCATACCTGGTTTCTGTTCAAAACAAATGCACCATCAAAGTAACTGAATGGGACTGTGGAGAATCTCTTCCCTTTTAAAGAAAGCTATTGCATTGTGTTTCTCTGGCTTTTAGAGGCTGTGTGAAAGCACAGTGACTGCAAATGAAGCTGTCTGAAGCTTATGACCTTTACAATATAAAGACCCTCTCTCCCTAGTCTTGCTTCCCTTTCTGCTTGGAAGTCTCCCAAGTTGTGTATTTACCAGTTTCTCCTTTCCCAGATAGTATGACATACAATTCTTAATTCTTTCAACTGAAATTGAGTTAAAGCTCTTAAATTCTTTCTTGTTGTTGTCCTATATTGCAGTCACTTATAAGAAAAATAGCAGCAAAATGATGGTGCTGATAACGTAACTTCTAATATATTGCTGCCTTTTATCAGAGACCAGGTGACAATAATAAAAACAAATGTCCACTTTAGGCACAGAGCACTTAGCTCAGATTGCTTTGCACCATTGTCCCTCTTGCTGCTCACACGAGGTATTTCCTGGGTAGCCAACACCGACAAGTTCTGTTCCTGATTGTTCCTCCTTCTTGGATGTGAAGGAAGCAGCCAGGGGAAGGTCTGCACAGGCTCCGCAAGCTCCAAGGTGGGTTGAAGTCTGTGCGCCAAACTTGTGACTATTAACACTGAGTTAGAAATGAGGTGGGGAACACAGGGAGGTTTAGTATGTGTGAACTCCTTTTTCCTCCCCCTGACCTGAAAAATGGTTTTAACAAAGCTGGGATGGTGCCCTTGGCTACATGATGTTCCTAGAGAACCTCAAAGAGAAGATTTTTCTTCCAAGTTCTTTGGTCTCCCCTGTGCTTTTGTTTAGTTACTAGGTCTAAAAGTTGGGAACAGCCTAAAATCTCTGTGCTTGTTAGAGAAAAGTATTACATGATAACCATATTTAATTTTACTGGTCCTCTCTGAAGTGAGGGAGGGATAAGGAATATGATAAGGAATTTCTTTTTTGATGTCTACAGAGAAGCGGTAAAAAAAAAAAAAAGAGGGGAAAAAAACCCACAAAACAAAAAACATAGAGATAGCTTAGCTGTTAGAATGTGACACTCTTAAAATACTTAAAACAAGTTCAGATATCCAAACACCAGGGTGGATCATTAGGCAGCTGCTGCTAAAATATCTTTATTTTAATACTAATGTAAAAATGCCTTTTTGTTGAAAGGAGAACTGTCTGTCTTTCTAGACCTAGTGCTAAGTCTTCTAAGATTCCTTAAAAATCTTACTAGATACTTAGATTTTTGGTTTCCTGTAGATTTTTAAAAGGTGATCTGAGCAATAATTCTAAAGTGATTTGTATTTCAAATTGCTTCTTCTCATTTTAGTATAGTGTTGGTAGTTTAGAGCTTTTCTGGTACTGCTTTTCTTTTAAGATTTTTTGTTAATTAGATTAAATCATAAACCCATCATAACTCCAGCATGCAAATTCCTTTTAAAGCAAAAAGATTAGTCTACTTGAGCATTCAGGCTTTGAGGCAGGTAAAACTCCTTCCACTAATTTCAAGTGACAGTAATTCAGACCAGACCTGCAGAGGTACGATCAGGTACCAAAAGCTTTTGTTATCTCATAACAGCACGAGGACAGAAATCATACAGCCAGCTGTATCTCTTACAATAATTCAGTTACTTTTGTTGCTTTGAAACTGTTTTTCCTCTTCCTTGGACTGACTTGTTCGCATCTAGCTTGTGCAATGTTCCACAAAACCATTGCTATGGGAAATGGTACTATTGCTCAGGTGTCTTTAAAGATGCTATTCTGTTTAACCTGGTAACTTATAGTATTCTCACAGACAACATACAGTTTGGGGAACTTTGCAAGTCATGAGAACCTACTCTTCTGTGACTATTGAGTCACAGAAGCCAGCTCTGTTTATAACAAGTTAATAAGCTCAGCTCTGAGGAGACATTCAGCATCCTGTTCTCTCTGCTCTAAATAGGACATTACTAAAGCAAAATCACATCTGTTTTCATGGTGAACCCTTTGTGAAGCTAGGACTTCTCTTCTACAGAGATGTTTTTCATGTATAGAGATGTCTCTGTGTCTTCCAAAAGAATATAACCTTTGCATCACTGCAGTCATTTAGCTCTGAAAGTTAGTCTTGATACTGGGTTATTTTGCTGTTTATTATGTTCACTCGAGATAAATGGAATTTCCATTTTCACTCTAATTCTACCATGGGTGGGCAGGGAAAAACCTCTGAGAGCCTTGATGTGGTCTTCAGTGTGTGTTGCTCTCATCTGTGACCTTTTCCACATACTCATAATTTTTTTTCCTTTTGCTTCCTGTGTGTATGTGTGTGCATTAGCTCTAAAGTATTAGATCTCAAATGTCACATTATCAATTTAGGGAAGGAAGAATCTTGGCCATTAACACAGAAAGTGAATCCTTTGATGTTATGTAACAGATAAGTTATAATAGGCAGGCTGTATCTGAAGATATGCGATATGAACGTGACATTCAGCTTTTTGCTATTTATCTTTTAGCTGTGTCTGTTAGAATTATTCTTTCATCAAACAAATGAGGCTTTTATGGATATTAGCAGGAGATGTGCATCTCTTCTAAGCCAGGTACTGTCATTTGATTTGTGTATTGAGTAAGATACTTATTTTATTACCTGAATGTACTGTGTGCTCCTTTACATACACATATGATAGCAGATCATTTTGTTCTTGGTGTTGCATGTTACATATAAATTGCTTCAATAGTATAGATCACTTAAACAGGACCATTCTTCAGAAACTAAATAACTGTTAAGTATAGTGATGCTGGGTGTTTCTGTGAATTGCATTTTTCTTATGTTGCAGAATGTGCATCAAAGCTGTTCAAATACTGACAGACAGTCTAGAACAATGGTCTTAGTTTGTTAAGAGGTAACTTCCTCAATCTAATTTTATTTAAATGAGTAGTCTTTCATCTCTTATCTATTGCTACTTGACTGTTACACAGCAATCACCTTTATAATGAAAGCCATTTTAGTCCATCTGTTAAAAATCAAAGCAGTTGGGCTATTTAATTTCAAAGCCATTTAATTAGAATTCAAGAAAGTGAATCAATGCCATAAAAACCCCCTTTCTCTGCCCACTAATGTGAAGTTTTTCACCAGTTCATGAAATATTATATAGCACTCTACCTAACTTTTTTATAAGCTCTTAGTATACGTAGCTCTGCTGAAACTTAGCAGACTTCATTTTGAATTAAATACATATTTTTCAAAAAGTAAAACCATAAGCAGTAAAAACCCTACCTTTTGAAATACAGCCTAAAGCCTGTATTGCTGTCAGTGGTATACTGCCCCACCCCTAGGAAGTTGTTCCTTCTTGTATAATGATGTTGGACACACAAGTAACAAGAACCAGTGTGTTTCTATCTTTAGCATAGAATTCATCTAGCATCATCTATTTATGGGAGCATCTTATTTCCCATATGAAACACGTGGCTGTGAACATTTTCTGGACACGGTACTTGGTATATTTGTCTCTACCTGAAATAAATATCTACCTTCGTTTTTGTGACCTATTATCTCTTGGTAAAGTGGCTGAATTATTTGCCTTGCTAGTAACTGAGGCTTAAGGAATGGAGTATGCTGCATTTAATGGAGGGAATAGTTAGGATTGCAAATCACTGCCGATAAAATCTCTTGATGGCAGACAGGAGTTGAATATATTCTACACTGTTTGTTCAAACAGTTGCATTGTATGAGAGGCTTACGTTGCAAACAGCAGTATTTGTGTCCATGTGCATTCTGTATCATCAGTAGCTTGCCTGAAAAGTGATTTAGAGGATTCATAACCTACAAATTTGCCAGTTGATTGTTATACTTAAGGAAATACCTCATTTTCTGTTATTGGCTCATTGCTTCAGTGTGTAATTGCTGTATGTAAGTACTTCAAAACCTTTCTCTATTAACTTGGAGAAAAAACTGAATGAAAGCATTTAAATGATGGCCAGCATGTTGATAAGAAATGTGGAGCCCTGTTACATCAGTAAATAGAGGTGGTAGATTTTCTTTGACTTTTCCTTTTGTTCTTCTATTAGTGTGGCATCTCTGAGTATATACATAAAGAAAAAAAAAGTAGTATGCATAAGGAGGGTACCTACTGGGATTGCATTATAATTGCCTTCTACTTGGGCCTGGGTTCTCACTCTGAACTTGCACAGAGGTCTTAAAGTACATGGGACTGTGGCACAGACATACACAGTAGATTAAGGAACAATCACTATGATTTTTACTTAAAGTAAGAGTTTACATATTGAAAGAAATACTCTTCAACCTCAGACTGAACACTGAATGAGCCAAGAAGAATGAAAAACAACTTTTTTCTCCTAGAGGTAGTGTCCAGGTGCTAGTGGAGGAACACAATTTTAGCATTACACAGGGAAGCCTATTGGCAGCAAGGCAGCCTAACACAGGTACCTTCAAACTGCTGCATTCTCCATCTGGCAGTATGTTAGAAATGCCTATCCCTAAGTGGAATACTGCCTGTAAAAATTAAAGTAGCTGTTATCTATCTGATAATTGCTAGTAATGAATTTCCACAGGAAAAGTAGGTAGGAAAACATCAGTGAAGATCCAGGTATAATATTGCCCTCACTAGAGTGAATTGTTGCTATATTTTAATTTGACTCATTAAAGTTGTCAAACATATTCCAATACCTCTATGATTACTTACAGTCTAATTTTTTAATTAAAAAAATAATAATAATCACAAGTTTATTCCCACTTGACTGTGTCTGATAGCTGTTTTATACATGCTTTTGAGAGCAAGCTGAAGGGTTTTTTAGCTGGGAAGAAACCTCTCAGTATGATGCAGTTAAGATTTCTTTTTTTTTTTCCCCCCTCTTGCTTCCAGTGCAACAACAGCTCTTTTCCTTTATTGCTTTAGTGCATTTGCTTAGAGTAACACTAATCACATTTCAGTTCTTAGGAGTTTTGTTTCTCCACCCCTTCCTTACCTGGCCTAACACTGTGCTTTCAGAAAGCTGTCCCTTCATATTCTCATCAAAACCAATTTTGCCGTAATACTTTTACTAATAATATTTAACTTATTTTACCTGACTGGGAGGTCCAGTGGGGAACAATATTGTGGTAAAAAAAGCATGAAAAGTTCAGTAGTTAATTCATGAAGCTCTTGAATAATTCATTGCAGATAAGCCCTTTAAACTCCCATTTAAGTTAATAATGATGAGTAGTTCATTTCCTAAGACCGATGTTACTTGTGTCCAATATAAAGTACAAGTAGGAAAAGCTTGGGAAGGAGTCAAGTTTCATCAGTAAAATAACTTCACCTGTTGCAAAATGAATTTTTTCTTATCTTTTATTATCTTTTCACACATTTTAGAAAGAATTAAAAGCTCTTTAAGAATTGCTACCGCTTTCACCATCCCATGTGGCTATGTAACTGAAAAAAGGCATTGAACTGAATGATATTCACAATATTTAGTTGGAAAAAGCAGTAGTATATTAAATGTCTTCCTCATGCTCTTGCTCTTTTCCTTAAATAAGCCCTTCTAAAATAGTATGCACATAAACATCCTACTCTGGGAAATACAGGATTTTTTTCCTGCAGAGCAGAAATAAGCACCTAGTATATTTCTAAAGTATAATTCTTGTTCTACTAGAAACTTCCTGTACTAAAGGAACGATGAGTATAATATGGCCCTCAAGTACAGAGAGCTCCAGGGATTCAAGGAAATTAGTGGTCCCTCCTCCCTGGTACTGCTTCCAGCTCTTAAGTAGAGAATAAATGGGAAATGCTATTTGTACATCCCAGGAGTTACTCATGGAGGGAAGTCATCCTTGCACCTCCTCAGTAGAGGTGATGAGACAGATGAAGCCTCAGTGAGATAGGACTGGGCAGAGGGTTTTAGCAAATAATAAAATTATTGAAAATTGATATTTTTTTTTATTCATCCCGAAATGTGTTACAAGCTTTTAGCTGTACTTTCCAAAATATCAGGGTGAGACATCCAGAGTGATAGTCACAGAAATGCTGGAGAAAGAAGTGTTCATCCCTATCTCTGCCTCATAGCCTAGAGCTTAAGTGTTTTATTAAGCTGTATTAGACTCTTTCTACTTAAAGAACTTGTATTATAATTTCCCAGGATGGAGTGCCCTAATAACCAATAAATCTTATCTTTAAAGTTAAATCTCATGCTCATTTTGTGGCTTGATAGTCCCAGAATAACAGAGGGTGAAAGAGACCTCAGGAGGTCTCCAGTATAAACTCCTGCTCACAATAAGGTCAGCTCAGAGGTCAGGACTGCTTGGGGCTTTTTCCAGTCGGATCTTGGAAGTCACCAAGAACAGAGACTACAATTTTGTAGGAATAATTCACTTGGGCATGGACAGAAACTTGGGTCACTCACCCACAGGTAAGGGCCTTAGTTGTTTGGGGAGAAAGGTATCCTAATGCTCTCTGGATAATACAGGCATTTGCCATATCAGGTGAAATAGTTCTGAAAAGAGGGCGTAAGTTAGAGTGCTCATCTGCAGGAGAGATGTAAATACAGATCCTGGTCCTGGAATGAGTAGGCAGTCATCAATAACAAGGGAGTGCCAGGTGGAGGGGGGAGTGCGTCCTCCAGCATTTTTAATGTATTTTTTAAACAACTGCTGCCATTTCCTCTGCTCTTAAAAGTCCTCACAGGTATCAGTCTTAAGGAAAACACTTCTCTATTGTGGCCCAGGAAGAAATAAAGTGAAAGACCTCAGCACTGCACTGAAAAATGAGTCTCAGACATATGTGAATTGTGTTTGGCAGGCTGCAAATAACCAATAGTAGGCGGGGAAGTGGAGCTAGGGCTCCAGTGTTTTGCCAAGGTCAGTTGCCTTCAAGAGATCTCTGCCTGTTCGAGGGCAGGAAGAGAGGCATGTACGTGGTAGAGGTTCACAGATGTAGCAGTAGATGGACTGACCGCCAGTGGATTCGTGTTACAGATTAGTTCAGGATAACGCCTAAATAGTTGATTCACACTCTTCACAAAGAACCTCATCCTATTCGGTGAACAGAATTCTATAACTAGAAGCCCAGCTACTGGGACTTAGTTTGCTGCTGCCGCTTACCTGCTGCTTAAATCTGTGCCCTCAGGACTATCCAGTGTTCACATGTTGCAGAGGACGTTGCTCTCATCCTTTGAAATGTGCTACATGATTAACTGACAGTTTGCAGTGTAAATGCAGCATGCTTACCCAGCAAAAAGGAAGGTTATGTATATGAACTTTGTTACACAGTTCTTCAGCTTTAAATTATCACATGTGGTTTGTTTGGTTTTATTTCTGCTTTTAGTGGGTTTCTGCGAGAAGCAAGCATTGTTTCCAGAATCATTTAACCTCCTGCAGGGCTGTTTAATAATCTCTTGCCCTTCACACACCCCTATGCCATTTAAAAGGCTAAAGATTTCTCTTTAATAGTTAATGCTATTACAGTTTGAATTTACTAGTGATAAAATTAAGCTTTGTGTTGTCAAACATCCTCGTGACAGATCATTGCTCTCAGCTGACAACTGAAGGCTGCTGTGACCATTTGTGTTTGCATATGCCAACCACCAGTCTTCATATTCCGAAATATTTTTCTCAAAGCAAGCAAGATACAGGAGTGGTTGAACCCAATCAGATTAATTTAATCTAGCTTGATTTCTCCCTCTGTGTTTGGAGAGAATAAAGATGGATTGAATCCTGCTTGTTAGTGGTTTACTGGTTTCATCTGGTACAGATGATGAAATTGGTTGGTCAGAGACTGTGTTTAGAGCCCAAAGCTGTGATCTGTTTCTGATGCAGACTAGCTCTAACAGGGTTTGTAGCTCTAAGCAAACCAACAGTTGCTTTCCTCCTACCTGCTGTAGGTGCCCACGCAATTTTGGAACCTTTATGTGTAGTGGTCTATGTGGCCCATATAGTCTTTGTGCCTGAGACTGCGTTGGGTTGAGACGTTAGTCCTGTTAACCGGCCCTTGGATCCGGGTCTGTCTGGTTCTGTAGGAAAGCTGAGAGCTAGGGTAGCTGCACATGTAAAGGCTTAGCCTGCTATCAAATGGTGCCTGTGTGATTGTTTTGAATCCTCTCATCTGTGGTGCTGTGCACTGAGCTTGAGGAGATAGTTCTGGGAGAAGGTGCTGTGCTTGGCTTGGGTGAGTGTCCCCCAGAAAATGCCTTTCTCTGCCCAAGGGTACATTGCTTCTCTCATTTTTTGAACAGCAATGCAGGAGTTCCCCAAATGAGGAAGGAACTCTACTGTATTTTGCCAAGGTTATGTGGCAAAGGTGGTTTTCCCTGTTCAAGGCCATGTATGCGTCATCTATGGGCAGATATGATTCCATACATCTACGTTGTTGAGAACACAGGCAGAGGGAAGGGGAGTTAAAGGGAATTGACTAGGCTCTACCAGACTACTTGACTTTGTTGAACACTTGGATAGTGTCATCAGTACATTAGAGGTGACTTAATGTGTTGTATTTGCTTCTATGCGTTACCCTTGTATGACAACCATTACAAATCATTGCAAGACAATTTATGGCCACCTACCAGAAAACAAGTTTAACTAGAGTTTGCAATAAAATAGTGTGGGCAATGGCAGATGACAGATGAAGCAGAATGAATGGTTTGGTTATTCATAAGCCAAATGACCCCTGAAAGACAGCAGTAAAAAGCCGGAGAAGATATTCTGAAACAACGTGAGGCTTCAGGCAATGTGACTTATTGTGACTGGCAGTCAGAACGTGCTAGTTTATGTGCGCCTTGAGTGCACTTTGGCATGGGCCTAGAAGGCATCATCCTGCAGAGATGTGTTCTCCACTGTGAGGACGGACTGTTTTGTGATCTCATCTTGGAGGAGAGAATAAGTGAAGGATTTCTCTCCACTGCCCAGCAGCTCACCTGTGCCACAAGTTAACTGGGGGGGAAGGAGGACCTACAGCCACTTGTATTTTGTCTGCTCCCTGCCCGTTTTTCTTCTCTCTCTCCCCTTGGCTCTCTCTGGTGCACCAGCTCCCCATTGTACTCCAAATAACTCTCAGGTGGATGAGCTATTTTAGAGAACTGTTTGAAAGAAACAGCCTTATGTAGGGAAGCTGGGGCTACTCCTTGTCTAACTTTGAATCCCTGAGCTGGATGCTTTACTCTCTTCAGAGCAGCAGAAAGTCCAGAGAACTCTCCAGTAACACTACCTGAGAAATACTATGCTGATTATTGGAAACAGCTTCACTTGCAACAGTAAAAAACCTGGTATTTTAATATAACTTGAATTAAATGAATAATATGTGGCTTGTTCTTCTCCAGCAGGTAGCTTGTGCATTTCCATCCTAATGTTCAGTCTTTAACTTGAGTATTTAATTGTGCACTGTGGTGCTTTCATGTTTTTTCTTTGTTTGCAAGAGCCATCTACATTTCACTTCCTAGGTTTAAAGCTGAACTATTTTTGTACAGTTTGTAAAGTGCTGTACAGATACCATAGAGAAGGACGTCCTAGTTTTAAGGAACTTCTGTAACTTTAAAAATAACTACCTAATAATTTTTATGCTGAGTCACTATTTTAACCTTCATTTATCAGCAAGTCTTAGAAACAGATGCTATGTGCTCATACATCAAATTGAAGGTACTTTGATTCCCATGATCTCTGTCTTTACATTTTTGTTTTATGTAGGTCTCTGGCTACTAAGGTTGTGCAGAAAGGCTGAAAAATGTGAACCAGCTCAGATGTAACCAGCTCAGATAGTTAACAGAGGATGCTAAGGGAGTATCTCCCAGGGAATGTGAACTTCTTAGCTGCACTTTTCATAGATCAACTGACAAAACTGCCAAAACCAAACATTAATTGTTCTAGGATTCATCTGCATGGAAAGTATTTCAGCTTTAAGCTTATGAACCAATTCTAAACCAAATTATTATCTGTATTATGTGATCACACTCTTTCCAATAAAAAGCTGGTATGAAGCGGGGGTGGGGGTCATTGGGCTTCCATTATTTTTCATTTGAAGATAATATAGGCATCTATATCACAATACACATATCCAAAATCTAATCTGCAATTAAGGGAAAGTGGTCTGTAGATCTCTGCCTAGAGTTTCAAGTAATGCTAAAGGTATAATTAAAAAAATAGACATAGGGAAGGTGACAATTTACAGTCATTTTGGTATCCCACCTTTCTGGCATCTATGAGAATTCTTTCTTTGTTCTCCAGCAAGAAAGATGCAAAGAAAACAGTTTTCAGGTGTATCCAGGTCTCTTCTAAGAAGAAATCAAAGGATGTATGCAAGTGTGTTTTGAACACCTGTGTGCTTATTTACTAACAGCATCTTGCTCTTTCGAATCCCAGAGGTGGGCCTGGTTTTGTAACAGTACCTAAGGAATCTTCCCCTTCCCCACTAAACTCTCAGCAAAATGCCTCTGGCTTGTAAAAAATTAGTCATTTGTCCAGACTTCCTGAAAGCATTTTTTTTTTTTCTGTGTGAGTACTTTAATAGTGTTTGTGACAATGAGAAAATACAGCACAACTTGGAAACAGCCTTTCACCCACACTTTGAAACAGAGAATGAGATTGTGGTCTCAGTTATGCTGGTGTAAGTCAAGTATAAGTAATGAAGTTTGCTTTTCTGTGTATTAGTGTGAAGCTGGGACTTCAACTCTTCCTGTTCCATCAATGCAGACATTTGTAGTTTTTAGGGAAATTGATTTGCATTCTTCAGAAACAACTTGCATTAGTGTTAGGTATGTTTTCACATTCCTACTCTTTTTCTATCTTATGTTACATGTAAAGCCAGCATCTTTTGTATTTCAAGTGGTGAGGAAAACCAAGGTAGTGTAAAAAAAACCCAAACAAACAAAACAAAACCAAAAACCACCAAAAAAACCCAAAGCAACCCAAACCCCTGCATATCTATTCATGAAACACCTCTGGGGTCTTGTAACTGAAAGAGGAACTCTTACCTTTACAGAGAAATTACCTTAGCTGAAACTATGTTGATGATTTTTCTGTAAAAAGACTTCAGAATTTATAAACAAGACCACTCGAGTAAAGAAGAAATACTCAGTCTTCACTATTTGTTTCTGGTTATAGACATTTTAACTGTACTAACACATCCTATAAAATGCAATATTCATTTAATTCAACACAGTTATATGTGAATAAAATTTAAGTATGGCTGTTGTCATTTTGATTTAAATTCAGTGGTACAAAACTCAGTTTAATGGTAGTTGAGTAAAAAAATAAAATGTATTCTCTGTACTTATAAATCAACCCAATGCTGAATTTATTCAAAACACGGAATTAGGCACTCAGCTAGGGCACTGGAGAAGAAATTACATTGCTTTCATTAATAGCTTTTTTGAGTATGCAAATTAATAGTCAATTGTAAATGGCTTTGCAAAAAGCAGATTGGTTTAGAAATTAAAAAAAAAAAAAAATTAGGTTGTGAACAAATCTATATCCACTGGTGCCTATCATGCTTTTATACAAAACAAATTATTCTGACACCTAGTGAAGAAAATTTCAAATTGCCCAGTCTAAAACTAGAAGTGTAAGTACTCTTTGGTCTCAAATGATTACTTTTTGAAATTAATGGGTGTTAGCACGTATCAGTGTGGGAAAGAATTCCCTAGGACTTGTTATTGACGTTTATGTGCTGCCTACTAGCAAGCTTTTGCAGAATGAACAAACAGGCTTCAGCTTTAAACTTAAACTATATATGCTAGGATCCAATCTAACAGTACTAGTTAGTCTGTGAGCTAGTGGAAAAACTCCTCTAAGCTTCATGGAGCTTGGGGTGTTAGCTTTATTGCCTGAGGCCATACTTTTGTCCCCTTCCTTGATGTACCTCATCGTGTGTGTAAATGCACATCCTGTAGGAAGTCTTGGTTCCGCGAAGCTGTTCAGTTCACTCTTGGACTCATCTGTGTGTCTTAGGGCCTTTGCTTTACACTTAAACATTTTTATCTTTATTTAGTCAACTATCTCAACGAATGGCTGAGCCTGCAAAGAGAAGAGGCTCCTTGGCTTGGCTGCTAGGTGAAGGCTCCCTGCTGTTTGCTGGGCCAGTGTGGATGGCAGAAGGTGGTGGAATAGGCTCATTCTATTCAGATTTTCTAGAGAGCGAAGAGATCATCTCCGTGCTCAGAAAATTACATTCAGGGACACAAGAAACCTTTGCCTACTGCGGCCTGTTTCAGTACCTCTGTGGGCTTCTGTATTTTAGGGTGGTAGATATATCCTGGAACAATCAAATAGTGGAAAACTCATTAAAATAGGGATAATGCCTGCAATGTGTATATATATAGTATATAAAAAGCAGATAACCCTGTTCCTTCCAAACTGGTAAATCGCACAGTCTGCATGTTACTCCCTGTGTACCTGATGCAGTCCATGGAGACAGAAACCAGAATTATTCTTACTGACTACAGGGACTTGTTTGTTTCTCAAGGGCTACAAAATATGTCTGAGGACAAAACTGTGTAGGCTTTTATAGAAGTGTATTCTATAGTAGTAGCAGCTGCATTGATTTAACTGATGTAAGCTTACTTTATATGACAACCCATTTCAAAAGAGCTCTCTTATTATTTGCAGCCCCTGACTTTGGCTAGAGTGACACTTTTTACTAAGAAATGGAGTAGATATTTACTGTACTAAAATACCTGAAGCTTGCACTAAGTTTCCAGAGTGATTGCATCCCCTGCTTGTAATGTACAAAAGAACCAACAGCAGCACATGTATTTCCCCAGTGGTCCACACAGACCTTGCAAGGACAAGGCACTGGGTTTCGGACCAGGCTCAGATTTACCTGGAAGCTGTGTAACTTGAGTTTTCCGTAACCATGTCTGCCCTTACCTGTGCTATGAGGGGATGTGCAATTTAGCTGTGTTTGGCTCTGAAGAGCCTGGAGGCATTTGAGCTAAAAATGGAACTTCATGGTGAAGACTTGTGGTGAGCTCTTTCAGGTTCTCGTGCACAGGTGAGGTTGAGGATGTGAATGTTGTATTTATCCCCATGGAGGAACAGAGAGAGCAAAGCCCTTCCCTGTTGTGATCCTTTACTGCCCTGCCTGAGGGAACAAACTTTTGGGAAGGATCAGAGGAATCTTGTTAATCATTTTGCCTCCTGACTGTATCCTGTGGGATGCCTGGCAATAGCATCTGCTGAGGCAGAACATCCCGGGCATGTGTAGGTGTCTGCAGGTCCAGGCAAGGCCAAGCCCCCACTGGAGCAGCTCACTCACACCAAGGGAGGTTCAGATTGGATGTCAGGAAAAGTTTCTTCACTGAAAGGGTTCTCAGGCACTGGAACAGGCTGCCTAGGGATGTGGTTGAGTCACCTCCCTGCAGGTGTTTTAACAGACAGGTAGATGAGGTGCTCAGAGATATGGTTTAGTAGTGGACAGGTACGTTTGGACTCAGTGATCTCATAGGTCTTTTCCAACCAAACGATTCTATGGCCTGCAGAGGAGAAGGGAAGTATTATAAGAATGGAGCCAATCTCTCTTTTTTCTTTAAACTACATATCTCAATTGAGATACATAGACTTTCCCTAGAAACTGCTGGTAACAGTAAACATTTGGATTCCTTGTAATTAATCAGTCTTTATCCATGTCTCCTATGTATAGACCTCCATGGTAGTTTCAGTTTGGTATTTGTCGCACTTGCTAGGAAAGCCTCCTTTAACAAACCAGGAAATGAGGAGCAGAGAGGTTCTTTAGATCTCCTGAATATCAATTTCAGCCCATTAAAGTCTGCAGAAAGGTTCTGTGTGTAAAACAGATGTCCAGTTGGGTCCTGCACTGTTCTGATCACCCAGTGACCAGGTCAGCAAAACAGCATCTCCTGATGTTGAGCCAACATAAGCTTTAATTATGTTTGCCACAGTTTGATTAATGTGCCTGTTTCTTTTACAGTAAATACTAGAGGAGTTTGTATTACTTTAAAGCAAGGTTACAGATGCAAGACAACTTGGAGAAAATTATTTGCATTGCTGCTCAAACAAAATATTTAATCAATATTATGAGAGTTGATAAGAGGGCCAATCCTTTGATTAAATATTTACCTTTTGAGATGTGGCATTATCTCTTTTGTAAAAAGCATCCTAAAGCAAAATATGATGAAAGGGCTCACAAAGCACTCTCAAAACGCAGAAAATGGTAACAATTCTCTCAGATTAAACAGTAAAAAAAAAAAAAAAAGTTTAGAATTCATAAGCATTTTATAATGAAGTGTGTGTAAAAAATGGCTTTGTCCTGAGAAACAGGATGAATTCAAAGGATATTTTGAATGTGGAATTGTCCTATTGGTTATTGATGTTTCTAAAACAAACAGTTAAACTGTTTTCCACTGCAATGTTTTGAAGATTACACCTCACTGCAATTCTACATTGCCTTTTTTTCAGATTTTAATGTCTTTGTTCCCCACTTAGAACCACTGACCATGCTGAGTCCAAATGACACTGCACAGACTTCAGTGAGATCATACTGCCACTAAACAGAATTTTCACACAGCATGGCTCTATAAAAAACAATTAACCCTGTGATTTTTAAAGCCTTGAACTTTAAGCCTTTGTATAAAGTGTCTGTCCACTTAATGCAAAACGCTTCTCCAGATTTATTAGGATGCAAAATCATGTACATAATCACCATTTTAATAGTGCTGTTATGCATATATGAATATGCCAACAGTGTTCAGGATGCTCGTTTGTGTGACTTTTGTAGCAGAACCATCCAGACAGCAGATATGCCTGAACCTACGTACATCCTTTCCAAAGCTGGTCTGGAACTAGATGGAAAGAAAAAGCTTTAAATGGGTATCTGTTAAATCACATGATCATCAGGTCAGAATATATATATATATATATATATGCTTAATGCCACTTCAAACTCTGCTTGAGTCTGAGAAGTTTGTGAAAATGGTGGGCAGGTAGTTCTGCTGAAAACTGAGTACTGGAATTTCTTTGCAGATACTCTATATGTTGACAAATATCTGTCTTATGAGCAACATAAATAGTAGAAGAGCAGTTAATTTTCTTCCTCTGTGTGGGAAAAAAAAACCATTTTAAAACAATAGATGCTACAATATGTTCGCATATTTTAAAAAAAAAAAAAAAGGATGCTTTTTGCCATTCCCATGGAAACAGGATAGGTCAACATAAATTAAATCATATGCAAAATCCAAATTCAACTTCTTTAAGGCCGAAGAATCTATTCAGAGCAACTTACACAACATAAATGCACGGTAGCTGCCTTCCCTTCTTTAAAAATGTTTGTGGTCCAAACTCTGTTGTAAAGGATAAGTAAAAGCCTGCTGAAACTAATTGGAGATGCATGAGCTTATGCCATCTGATTCCATTTGATCTCCCCATATAGAAATCTTAGTAAGTCTCTTCATACTAACAATTATTTTCTGAATGAAATTGTATCCAGCCTCAATTGTGTGTGCTGAGAACACTGCAAAAGGACATTTAGAAAGCTACGCTTTCCTTGTTGTCAATATTTGTTGTATGCCAGGTTGATCTTCTGGATGATAATCTTTGTATTTGTGGAATGAACAGAGATTGATTTTTGTTGCTTCATTCTAATTACACTATCACGTAGCAGTACCATGTGCTTTGGAGGGGTATTCAGGAACTGAAATGTCAATAACACAAACAACTTTCCATCTGCTCCCAATTTAATCTGAATGAGTTTGTGATTTTATAGAAGGAGGTTATTTCTGCCACTGGCAGTCGAAAGGTGGTAATCAGTTAATCAAAATGCATTGATTGCTCTAATTACTGCGTCTTGAATAGGTTTTTTATGAATCTTAGTCACCCGCAATTTAGTTTTGACATGTTTTACTTTCTATCCAAGGCAAATCTACAGTTTGCAAAAACTTTGACTTCATCAAGAATAACTTCTTTACTGAGATTTTTACTGAGATTTAGGGCCAGACCCACCAGTGTGTACTGACAAGGTTATACCAATCAAGTTATGTAAATTGGCTGGAAACAAACCAGTAAAATCAGTTTGAGCAACTTTGCACAGTTCCAAAGATACTGAATGTACCAGATAATCAGTCTTGGGCTGTATTCCTCATAGCACAGAATATTAGATATAAAACAAACTTCTTTCCTATATGGACTCCAGGCTTTATCTACAGCTTTTGATTTCTCAACAGAACAAATAATCATTGTGTTGTTGTTAGCTAGTACTGCAGCAATAGTTCAGCTATGGGAGAGTGGGCAGGAATCCATTTGTATTTGATCCTGGGCCATAAGAGTTTAAAATTTGCATTTGCTCATTGTGTTCTTATATGTGGGTGAAAAATAACAGTTTGATTTCTACATGTCCAAGTTAGATGCAAATGTAAAGGGCTAATAGTTTAAAAAACAAAAACAAAAAAACAAAACAACAAAACCACACACCACACAAAAAACCCAAAACTACCTCTCTCAGTGCTGAGGAAATACAATATAGACATTTTTCCAAGAGGGATGAGTACAAAACTGGTCAGTCAGGCTTTGCCTTAGTGCAAATGTAAACCCACAGGAAATTGATTTCAGGTTTAAAGTCTTAGAAATATTGATCCTACTGAATAAACAACATGAGCACTTGCAAACAAATTAGCAAATGATCATGTATTATTTCTGTGAACTGAAATCTAAGATTAGGCATTAAATAGCTGAATAGCAATCACTTTCCAGATATTGATATTAAGGAAGCCATTTTATAGGAGAGCACATTTGTGTAGTAGTTTAATTATGTACCTGAACATACATGTTTACTCAGAGGTGTGCAAAAGACCAGTGGCCTTTGGATTAAATCTTTAGTATTGGAACATTAATCTAGCATAGTCTAACAAATATAAACCAGTTCAGCTGTGCCCTACCTAGAATAATAACAAAGGGTCCTAAAAGCAGATCAGAATGAGCACTGAAACCATTAGCAGAAATAGAATAAACTGTTTTTATGAGAAAAATATGCCTGTAATTTAAAGAGTTATCCACAGAGCATTACCTATGCTGTCAGGGTTCAGATCAACCATTAATGGCAGGAAGGTAAGGGTGAAATTCCACCTTGGAGTAGTATGTTCCAGAATAATTGCTCTTTAAATATCTTCCTCTGGAAAGCATGAGTGTAAATCTCTGGGGATGAAGGGACTGGTGGTCTGACTTGATGTGACAGTTGGTGAGAACAAGAGACCAGAGCTGGTTGTGTGGACTTCATTCTGTAAAGCAGTCTGTCCATTGATAGGATATTCAAAAGCTGAAGCAGACCGAATGCAAGTGTGGAATAAATTACAAACTTGCAAAGCCTCATTTGTCTGAGGAGAAAATGGAAAGATAAAAAGACAGTTGGAGATTCCAGAGAGATGAGGTTAGTGAAAACAGAAGAGAAGAATGAAGCTGATGTTACAACAGGAGTTACAGGTACTGAAGATAAACTTGCTGGGCATTTGCCCACAGAGAGCCAGGGTAAGTAAAGGAGAGAGTTCAAAGTGGTGAGGTATCTGGGAACTGAGAACTGTCTTGGCAACTCTGTGGAGAATTGCTCTACCACTTCTTTTCTCCATGGTGCGGTGAATCTGCCTGTCCTGTGAAAAGGAAGAAAATACCGGCTTGGAAAAAGCATATCTTGAGATTGCCCTGAAATCAGCTAGACTTGTGAGTATTAGGCCTGGGAGAAGAACTTTTACAAAGGGCCAGAGTGACTTCCTTATTTTGACAACTTAGGATATCTGGCTCCAGTCTTGATGCATAGTAGATCCTGCTTTGCATGGATTTGTGATGATTAAGGACTAAGCCAGTTAAAAATTGATAGATGGCAGAGGACTGGCTTACTGCTCTGTGAAGTTATCCTAGAAGGTAATGTGCCTACAGTACATACGCTCTTGTTCAAGTGATGGGGAGTACCAAGTACAGGTTTCCTCGAGGGTTCATTAAAAGACCTTGGATAAAATCTGTGAGCTTTTTATAAACTTGGAAAACTTGAGAGCTAAAATTACAAGTGCACTGTAAGTCTGGACTGTGTGTCCTTTGATTTGCCACAATTCTACGAGACCTACCAGGCAGATGAAGACTTGAACTTGTGAAAAAGGATGGAGGATCAGTGAAATGGAAATTAGCTATTTATTAAGAGTCAAAAAAGTAAATACTTGATAAGATTTGGCATTTCAAACACGCTTTGTCGTGTCCCCTGGATTCAAGGAAGAGTAAAACTACCTTTAAATGTTTGGAGTCCTGCATGAAAATTTATAGAAAAAAACATTTTTAGAGTGGCAAACTGCCTATTTTAGACATGCTCTTGCAATAACATCAACAGTAATTCAAGGAGCTACAAATTAAAACCAATCTGAGAGCAGAGATCTAGACATGGTAAGTTGAAGATATAGAAGTGAATTTTATTAAGACTGCTTGAAATGTCCAGTGGTGTAACATAGAGGTAGTTGATGAAAATAATTTTGAAATTATACTGGACTCTGTCTTGACAGCTCAGTTGATTTAAGCTTCTTCCTGAGACTGGGCTTCTGATCTCAGAGAGCAGCACATCACCTTGGTTTTTCTGGTTTAGCAGGCATGGTTTCAGGTGTAGTCAGGCAGTCAAGAGCCACAGAAGTCTCCCACATTGATCCCATGTGGATGCATGGTACCAAACACTCCACAGTCAAAAGAAAAGGCAATTTTTCAGCTTCCTCTGCCCAAGAGATGAAAGCATGTCCTTCTAGCTACAACTGATTATGCAGAGAGCTAGCTCAAAAAAAAACCCAAAACCAAAAAACAACAACAAAAAAACCCCAAAAACAAACCAGACCAAAAAAACCTACCACAAAAAAAACAACCAACAAAAAGCAGGCAGTTTTGTCTGTTCTGCACCCAAGTGGAAATACTAGTATCTTGAGATGTTACATTCTTGAGCTGGGATAGAAGGGCTAGTCCTCTCCTACTCTTGGTTTCAGCACAGACTCTACCTTGGTCCACAGAAAATCCTCAGTGAAAGATTTTTTTTGAGATTTAGATTTGAATCAGTATTTCTCAGAAACACTTCTTCCTTCATGCATATCTTCATGTTATTAAAGCAGGTGGGAGATTATTGATATGGATAAAGCAGTACTGGCTAGAGAAAAAAAAAGGGTGACATTTGAAGTTGTGCATTAAAACCTGTCCTCACTCAGGCTGCCTTATTATAAAAGCAGTGTTGTCACAAGATTTACTGTTCACAAATCCAGGCTGCTATTTATTGCATACTTTGCCAATTAAAAAGGAACAAGCTATATTCTTTGTTGCCTGCAAAGGTAAATCTTTCCATCTGCCTAATCCTACAAGCCTGCGCTAGCTCAAATCTTGTCCAACATAAACTCATGTTTGTAAAATGACCCTCGTCTCTCCAAACCTGCAGGAAGCCAGGATATCTCAGGGTAAGCAGAGGAATTGGCAAAGGCTCTTTTTTAGGCCTTTACTGATAACTAGGGGGAACTAAGCAGCTCTCAACATCAAATCTCAATGTGAGAACCCTCACACAACTGCTGACTACCTTGTTTTTCATTTCTCCTTTTTTTTTAAATGGTGAACTTTTGACTAAGCAATCAAACACACTTTAATTCCCATGCCTATAACTTGAATGGCAGGGAGATTTTTAAAGAGCTGCAGTTCATCAATACTTATCACTAACAGTTTATACAATCCTATAGCTTCAGCCAGACACAATTAGCAGCAGTAGCTTTGGGGGGAAAAAAAAATGTATAAAATGGTTGGTTGCTGATGCTTCACTGGCAGAGGCATTCACCCAGTCTCCTTTCTCACTTCATCAGCTTTGTCAGGAGCAGGCTATTGGCTGTGGGACACTCCAAAGAATTTAACATTTACCTGCTGCTAGGAGAGAATCACAGTGACCAGATTTTCTTCTACTGTGTATATGGAACATATCACCTGCACTGGACAGCTGCAAATTACCAGGCTTGCATTACAGCAAGGAAGATTCAGTTTAATAGTCAAGACAGTGATATGTTGAAACATGAGCTACGGAGGTTGTGGTGTCTCCACTACTACGAGCCTTTGAAAGCAGCAGAAATAAATTTCTGTCAGAAATGGCAGAAGAAAGTTGATCCTGCCCTGGGGAGAGAAAGGTCTGTTAAAGGACCCTTTACCAAATGTCTCTCCCAGCACTGAATATCTGCTTCTAGACTAAAGCAAAATAAAGTGATGTATACTCACCTTGCCTATTGGCCTTGCTGCCACAGAAACTCACTGTTGAGTAAATACACCTTGGCTTCAGTGATACACCATAGTAGCAGATGTCCAAGTGTCACAGGATACACAAAATCAATCTCTGCTGTTTTCACTATGCAGAATCAAGTCAAAACTACGTTTTTCTTCCGATGACCCAAAGCCAGCAAGGTAACCCTGCCTCCTGCTCCAGAAGCAGGTGGTGGAACCTGGCCCTCTCTTCACCTGGTGTTGGACACGAGTCAGCGTCTCTTTCACCCTCCCTTTGAGCAGTGTAACTCAGTCTAAATTATCTTTTTTTTTTTTTCCCGTGTGATCTCTGGTAAAAATGAGAGTTTTCCTCAGTAATTTTGTATTAGAACCAATGTTTTCTGTAGGTGCAGATACAATTTTGATTTTTTTATGTTGCTTTTTAGAGACAGGATTTTCAAACATCTGCTCTTTAACTTTTGAAATTTATTACAAGCTATAAAAATAAAGGAGAGGGGGAAGTAATCTCCAATACCCTTGGTGAGTGATGCACAGCTTAGAGCACAGGTTTTGAAATGAAGGTTTAATATGTTCTGGCCCTGACAACTCTGAGTGAGTGGTCTCAGAGAGGGCACATATTTACCAGTAATCTATTATAGAGGTGTTAAATGCAATATTTCTAAAAAGATTCTTGGAAGATGGGTACAAACCTGTGAAGTTGTCCTGTTTGTGTGATGTCTCCAGGCTGATTTTGAAATAAATGCCAATAAGGCATAAGGTCCTCAAACTAGATTTTCTGACAAAATTGGATAGAAGTAGGAGGAAAAAGCATCTCTGCACCTTGCTTTGGCTACAGCCATGCATATGGCTCATATACCAGGTGCTTTTAAATCACTGTTATAGGGTGTACAAAATTCCTCTCTGATACCACTATTGCTTAACAAGTCGACCTTGAAGCAAAGCATGATTGCTGTCCTTGTCTCCTCTTTAAGTCTTTGCATCAGCCTTGCAGCTTTTTCATTTCTGCCTTCTGTTTATTAAACTTTTAAAGCTAATACACTGGGCTGATTTTACCAGCATACCCTTGTTGTTTTGTGCAGCCTTGGTGATGCAGAAGAGCTGTGAGCTTACACCAGGCAGGCTGAGGCAGGTTTATAGCCTCTGAGTATTGCCAGAGAAAGGCAAAGCAGCTGGAGTGCATGAGTGAATACATCCCACTATTTTATGTTCTGAGCTGTTGATAGTTCTAAGTGCACTGACAAATATTAGTTAAAACAATTTATATTTAGTTTATCTTCCTTCACCTATAAGCCTGGACTTGAGAATTCTGTTTTTCCTGAAGAAAAGTCTTGTTCTGAAGGCCTAATATTGCACTTGCTTTTTAATAAAACTGACCTGAGAGGATTTGTGTGGGGAGACAGCAATTACAGTAATTAATTATTTGGAAAGAGCAGTTGCTCCCTCCTGCATTTCCTCAGCTAACTGGTTCACAGTTCATTTTCTTCTGATTTTTTATTTTTTTTTTTTTAAGTATTAATACTAAGTCATTGTTATCTTATTTGCCCTGCCTGCAAATCAAATGGGAGAACTCCTGGTCCAGCTGGTTTCTTGGCAGGAGCATAATCGAGAGCCATACAAACAGCCCCGCACTTCATGGCAGTTTCAGCAGAGGGGATGGGAGTTCAAGGGACTTGCTGAGAGGATTTGCTGAAAAAGAGCTGAACTCTCCTCCTGGCCTTCCAGACACAGTTTCCAGTGGTCATTGTGTGACATCTCATTGGGATGCTCAGGCTTCAGCTGATTAGCTGATATAAGATAGTATAGCTTACGTATGGATGAAGAGGAGCTATATCTCTGGGACAGTAAGTGCTGTATCACAAGCTCTAGCTTACACAGAAGACAAGCTTTATCCTCAGCTCCCACCATCTGATGGGTCTGGGGAACATCCTGCACCTCCTGATTCCTCGAGAGGTATTACTAGGACTTGTTCCTTGGTCTGTAGCCTCTGGGATGAGAACATTCATAGAATCATAGAATGGTTTGGGTTGGAAGGGACCTTAAAGATCATTTAGTTCCAAGCCCCCTGCCATCAGCAGGGACACCTTCCACTAGATCAGGTTGCTCAAAGCCTCATCCCAACCTTCCTTAGGAAAAAAGTGGCCTTAAACGAAATAGTTCAACATGATTAAATTGCTGATGTCTGCAGCTTCTGTATCCCCCACTTCAGTAGAGTTGTTGTACAGATTGTTTTTAATAAGCTCTACATGAGCTCACCTGTCTCTCAAGTCCTATTTTCTTTACCTTTTACCTGCAGCACTTAATCTTTTGTAAATGACATTGGCTTTTAACTGAACATATTTTTTTCCAGCACAATCTTTGCAATGTCCTTCTTATGGTCAATATTAGAAACGAAATTACCTGGAAAGCAATATTTCTTCTACTTCAGAGGCAAACCATGAGCTATGCTTACAAGCGGTAAAACATAAATGTATTTTAAAGAAAGTGAAACACCTTGCACTAACAGCTCTTCAGATAGAAACAAAAAGCCAGCTGTTAGGGGGTTGAACATTTTAAAATTTTCAGATTCCTTCAAATACTGCTGTCTAATGCCCTTGACCAAGTCAAGAGTTGAACTGATATATAAGTCGGAACAACAAATGATAATTCTGCTAGACAAAGACTGCAGAAAGCTAAGTATTATTGAATTTTTTTTTTGTTTGAGAAAAGGGTATTATAATCCAAGCTTCAAATTGGAAAGCAGATGGTAGATTTCTTTCTTTATAAACAAGCAAATATCAGTCCAAATATTAGAGTATTTTAGAGTTCTAGGGGCTTATGACAATAAGCTTAAAATTCCTAAATTGTCTGATCTATCAAGGAACTCATAATTGCAGAGACTTAAAGTAATACAAGGTTTTACTGTCAGAATAAGGTGATTCTCAGATTTCTTTGATTCAGAGACTTTAGAAAATCCAAGATGTTCAGAATTCTGTACCTTTTACACATGTAAGTACTACCAGAATTGAATGCATCTCCTTTATACACACAAAAAAAGGAAGAAATTTATAGTTTTATCAGTGGGTTAAAAATGTTAACAGACACTTTCTGGATTTCCAGAAACATGCAAATAGATGAGACTAAGAGGTTATTTAGGCTGATGTTAGATTCTGGTAGGATTTAGCTGTGCTTGTGTAGTTCAGTTTGCATATGTTAGATTTCATCTGTTTGATACACTACTAGAGTGCACTGCAACTTGCAGTAGGTTGTGGTTTGATACTAGACTGCAGAAAGGAAACATCTCGTTCTGTTACATTAAACTGAGTTTCTACAAAACCTCAACAAATCAATCATCTCCATCTTACATACATGCTTGAGAGAACAGGCAAGTGTGCGCCATTTTCTCCCCAGCTGATAGTCAATAGTCCTGCTGCTGAAATGTTAATAGGCTCAAAGGCTGCTAATGATTTCTGTCTCTGTTCCTTTTTAACCTGCAAAAGAAATGAGAGGGAGCTGCTTGATGTCACAGATGCAAGTGCTGAAGTGAGGTCAATTTTTTTATCATTATTATTATTTCTAGTATTCATAGTTGCAAGCTGTCTGAGTCTGGGAGACTTGAAGGAAGGTTCCTTGGCTTTAAGTTTCCTCGTATAACTATCCAAAGTTAGGTCAAAAACCCTGGGAGGGATCTGTGCTGCTTTATCCCTTGGTGTTAAAAGGTTACGAGTAAGTTCAGCAGTGCAGGACCTATTTAGAGTAATGGTGTTACACATGCCCAGCCTTCCCAGTGGCAAGCCACACACAGAAGAGCAGTCCCATCCTTCTGCTAGCTGTTGTGCCTCCCAGTGCAAGAAGAGGGCTCCTTCAGGTTAAGATAACAGAAACTCCAGTGGTTAATGGCAGAGACAGAGTGGAGTCGGACACCAGCTACCACCTTGTCCTGCAGACCAGGTCTCCAAGGTCAAAGTTCTCCAGTGGCAGTGCTTCAAGCCAGGTGCCTGGAGCCAAAAGCTGATTTTACTGCAGCTCCTGACTCTTGCTGAGGCTGTCAGGTGACCTGGTCAAGCAGTTGCTGGGCACTGTTACACCGACAGTTTAGTGATAACCAGGATAGGTGAACCTCCCCTCACCTATTATTTTTGACCCAAATGATTGTGTCTGAGCAATTGAGAAGGTGAGGCTTGAACATGTATACCAAGAAGTACACAATTATCCCTTTGGAAAGGATGAGTCTTCCTTTTCAACCTATCCAAATGAGGTCCTGGAAATCTTATGCTGACCCAGAAGATCCCATTTTGGACAGGCTAACTCTGGTGATACCTGCCAGTCATGTTTGTGACTACTGAGAAACCTGTGAAGGAGCTGTATTGGAAATGAATAGGCCTTTGCTAGTTCTGTAGCTAGGATCAGTGCTAATGGTGATACTGGAGGCTGCAGCAAGACCCACTGCTGCTTTTGTTGCTCTCCGAGCCCTGCTGATATCACTGCCCACTGTAAGTACAACCTACATGCTTTGTTAAACTCTGTTTTTATTGGGCTCATTTGTAGTAACCAAGAAAAATTATGAGATAATAAAAAACAGCCCCAAACTTTTTTCCTTTTTCTTCTCTCTGGGCTCAACCGGGGAGATCTCAACACTTCAGGGTTGCTCAGCCTAAAATTAAGCTGACAACTATACTTCCATGTGACCATTCCCACCCGCTTCATATACAGATGTAATATTAGGCTAGGTCTCAGCAGAGCCACAGAACCTACCAAACAAATACTGAGTTATTACCAAGGTGAAATGGGCTAGCAACCCCTGGCCCCTTACTGCAGGTGGAGGATCTGTTTTGGCTGTTGAATTGTTCTCTAACTGAAAACAGTAAGAAAAAACACTTACCAAATTTCTTACCAGAAGGTTGAGCCAGAAAAAAAAATCTTGGCAGTTCATAAAGATTTAATTAAACATGCTTAGTTGTCTTCCACAGTGCATTAACATAGTGAACTCCAATTCTTCCTCTTCCCAGTGGAAGCTTTGAGGATTCTACACTTGCATCTTTTTACATCACTGTTTATCTGCAGATCAGCCTGGATCAGTAATGGTATGTGACAAACTGAATAAAAATGATAAAATCTCTCCAGGCAAAATTTAACTACTTTAGTTACTTTTTCCAATGATCACTAAAGCTGCTTATCAATAATGTTTTTCTGTTGTTGGAAAAAAAATTATGATTATAATTCAAGGCAGGAGGAATAGTCCTTAATTCTTTTTATTTTCCATATATGCTGCTAGCCACATCCTTTCTCAAAGCACTGCCAGAAACAATGTTGCCCCTCATTTCTGTGCTGCTATAAGATACTCAAGCATATTTTCTAATACTGCTGGAATGTCCAGTTTGTCCAAAGATACAGATCCTTGCCAAAAAGGCTGACCCTTTCTCAGTGAGTCATTTTGTTGCACATCTAGTAGGGTGAGATATTCTTTGTCTTGGCTTCTGTCCCTAGTCCAGCTCTGTAGATTTATAAAGTCTTATAAAAGTAGAGTTAAAAGTACTTAATATTTCTAGCTGTCTGAGTATGTCCCTAATTACATTTTCTATTCCCTGCAGAAACAGAGAGATACTTTCTTGTATTGACTTTTCTATGTTGCTATTGTATTCCCAGTAGCTTTCACAGAAACAGTCTTCCTAGAGCAGTATTAAGTAGTAGTGATTATCTGACAGTGTAATGTTGTATTTTGGGAATATCAACTCCTACAGCCTCATCAAAAGATGATGAGCTTCATTATTCTAGGGAATGTGTGAAGTAAGGAATGGCAGGTATTGCAGAGATGATGACACCAGCACCAGTACTGTGACTGTACTGGCACAGGTAGTCAAAGGACTGGAGCTGCAGACATGTATTGTTTCTTTAGGGGGATGCCTGAAGGTTATGGAAAATACTGACATTTCATTCAGTTGTGCTGGAATAATTTAACTATAATATCACAGCTAATACTAAAATGATGTTATAATTGAGTAGTTACTGTATTATCATTATAGTCATGGTTGTGTGATGTATGAAAAGCTGTGTTTTCCTCCTTTTCCCCCAGTACCCCATCTGTGCAGTAATTCCTTGAAGTGCCATGGGAAGTCTGGATGAAAACTTAGTTCCTGATGTGTAGCCTACCTAGACTGCCTAGAAAGATCAATTTATTTCAATGGATTAATTAGCCTGCTTTTCTAAATAAAGAACAGAAGAGGGATTAGATGCCCAACAATGGAGAGCTAATGCTATTTTAAGTGTACTAGGTTGGCTGCCTGGCCTCCAGCTGTGGCTCTGGAAAGACTCACATATCCTGTAGCTTCTGCCTGGTATCTGCCAGCCCTTTACAGACTTCTCGGATACCCTGGGGCATCTAAAATGGCACAGGGCATCTCTATTTATACACCTGAATCACCCCCTAAGACTGCTAAGGAGTTAATTGTGCAGACTGGAATTAAAATCTGAAGTCCTAATTATACTGTATAGTCATTCAGAGTTGGGTTTCCTTCTGCTCTGTGTCAGACTAGGAGAGGAATGATTGGACCACTTGGTGGATAAGGAACTGGCTG
>NW_010337599.1:16381-16688 GCF_000700745.2 Antrostomus carolinensis | reverse complement strand
GGGAGCCGTGGGTGGGTGCCCCGGTTTCCTCAGGTGCCCGGCATAGCCAAGGCAGCCCCGGTGCCTGTGTCGCCTCAGGTGCCGGTCCCTGTGGAGCCGTGAGTGGTGGTCCTGTGGCAGTGACACTCAGGTGCCGGTCCCTGTTAGAGCCACAACTGCCCCAGGGGCAGTGTCACCTCAGGTGCCAGTCCCCTGTGGAGCCAAGGGTGCTGGTCCTGTGGCAGTGACACTCAGGTCCCGATCCCCTGTGGAGCCAAGGGTGCTGGTCCTGTGGCAGGGGCACTCAGGTGCCGGTCCCCTGGGGGGG
>NW_010337599.1:13122-16287 GCF_000700745.2 Antrostomus carolinensis | reverse complement strand
GGCAGGGACACTCAGGTGCTGGGCCCCTGTGGAGCCAAGGGTGCTGGTCCTGTGGCAGTGACACTCAGGTGCTGGTCCCCTGTGGAGCCAAGGCTGCAATGCCATGTGGCAATATCTGCACATCCATATGTACGGGTGGTGCCCATGCCCCAGAGAGCCCCAGTGCTCACCCCACAAGGAATTAGGGCTGTTTCATGCCACCCTGTCACCCGTTATGTGGTTGGTTCCTGTTCTTGCACGCAGCCAGGCTTACCTCACAACCTTGTGTCCTGCTGGACCCACAGAACCGGACTGTTCCAGCAACACTCTTGTTCTGATCTTTCTGCCGAGGTACATGAGGGCTGTGTGCCTCAGCACCGCATCTGCTGAGCAAGGGAGAGAGTAGTGAATGGGAGTCCAAACTTGTGTTCGAGAGCAGTTGCAGCCTGGGTCCAAGTTACCCAGGGTGTGTGAAGGTATGAGAAATGGTTGCTGAACACAGCCATGGACCTATGGCAAATTGTTTCGTTTTACGTGTTTTAAAGTGTCTTAGCAAATCACTGTCTTCACACAACAGGGAATAATCCAAAACAAACTTCCTTCTGGAAACCCAGGGCTATCCTCAAGCCAGCATCACCTCTAGTAATCTCAGTGCTGCACCAAGTGGGAGAGCTGCTGAGCTTACTCCAGAAGTTTTTGTCTTGCCTATTCCAGCCTGTAATTAGAGCTACTTTCCTCTACCCCTGTTGTTTGCAGTGGGAGAATTACAGAATTGGAAAGGAAAGCATAGAACTATGGCTTGGGTAAATGCACACATTTAACCTGAATAATTCGGTTTTTGTTGTTTCAACAGGTTAAAACAATGATCAGTAATACAGAGCAGGACTTACAAGTGTTTCAGGAACAAGCTGTCGCTAAGTAAGTAATGACTTATTGTCTGTGAGTTTAATATATAATGTAATTGAATTATGTGGGTTAATTAAAAATGTGGAACACAAAATATTAATTATTTTAGAAGAAGATTTTATCCTTTCTCAGTTTCTTCTTCTGCTTTCTATGCAAACTGGGGAGGTTATTGGTAAGTAAGACAGCACATCTTACTGCTTTAGCTAGTAGTCTACTGTCTGTTTCTGTTAGTTATTTCATTTTTTTAAATCTTCATACCTGAACAAAAGGGGGAAAAATGAAAGCTATGTGGGGTTTTATTAAGATGTTAAGAAATGTTATTTTAAACTGTTATAAAAAATAGTTGAAGTTGCTAGGCTACAGCAGTATAAACTTACATATTACAGCTCTTAAAACATTCAAAAATCTTAAAAACAAGGCTATTAATTGCTAAAGCCCTAGTCTTATTTTGCACAGTTAATAACCGCAATTGTTCTTCCCAAGTATTAAGTGCACTTTTCATCACAACACAATCATCTATTTTTGACATAATCCAAGTTTAATTCTTCTAGTGTTAATAAAAAAAAAAAAAAAAATTAGTTCAGCACAAAACCTTTCTAAAGAAGTGTAAACATGGGTGAAGTTTGATGTAGGATTTCATCCCATCCAGCCTGTTCAAGGAATGCAGCAATGTAAAAAGTACTTCCTCGTATAATGAGCTAAAGACAATATTTATCACAATTTGTAAATAAACTTATAACCTAGTTTTTCATATAAAAGTTTCTACTATCATTATTACCCAGAAGCAGTCCAGGGTAATATGACGCATATTAAATGTAAAAGTATTTGTTAAAATAACAGAAACATGCATGTTATCTCACACCTTATTCTGGCCCAAGGAAGTTTTAATAGGATTTGAAAGCGTGCTCTGTTGTATTGAAGAATAATGTCTGCATTTTTCACAATAGAAAATAAATTGCTGCAGTAAAATATTATATTTGGAACAATGTGTCCTTTTTTCTTTCATTTTGAGGGGCATTCTTTTAGTTAGTGAAATGATTGATATGTATAGTCATATAAAAACTTGAATTTATTAAAAAAGTCAAAATATTGTTATTCTTTATATGCTGTTTTAACAAATGAGAAGCCTGTTTTAAGAGGTCAGATCTGCCTGGCCTTTGTTGCAATCAACATATGTGAAATTTCAGACCACCACAGATGAATCTGGACAGTGATTTGTCCCATCACAAACCAGGTATTCTAGGTAGCTATTTTTTTCCATTAACTATACAGAGAATCTGGAAGAGTAGTTTAGAATACTCATCCAATGATAGGAGACATTCATTTCAGTCTATGCTGACAGCATTCCAGAGATAATGCAGATAGCTTTAAAATTTGGGAAGATGGCTGAATAATGTTGGAGGGAATCATGACAATTACATCCCAGCTGCAAGAACCCGTAAAACACAAATTATCCATCCACAATGTGTATGATTCTGTATGGCTGAAAATTGTTAAATAAATTAGTTGTAGTTCATATAATGGAACTTCGGTGTAGAAGATTCTAATGGATTGTTGTATCGCTACTAGTTTATATGTTTCTTATTTTTAAAGCAAGTTTTAAGAAGAACAAAGGAATTAATATTGGTCCTAGAAGGTTGGTTGAGGATCAAAAACTAATGAATGTACTATGTAAGATGGAAATCTTTGTTAACATTGGTCTGCATCGGTTTTGCTTGTGTTTGCATAAATAGATGTACATATTTTCCTATTTGTCAGTAAACTTGAGTAATAAGAGAAGAAGGCATGAAGTAGAGACTGACAGTATGAACAAAACATTTCTTAAAATGTCAGTTTCTAAATTACAACTTTATTCTGAAGTGTATGGACAATAATATTATTTCTATGTCTATTAAGAAACAATGAGAAAACCACAGAACTCCAAAGCAAAAGACACAGAAACAGAGATAGAAAGGTCTAGCTAGAGCAAGAATCATTTGTGATAAAGATAACGGCCTGGAGTTGTTAAAACTTATTACCTGGATTTTGGGTTGTCTAAATTTGGAAACGTCTAGATTTTACCTGAAGATAAGTAGTTATTATTGACAGCAGAATATCAGACATCATCTCTATTTTCACCAATATGGAAACAGAATAAAAGAAGACTAAGAGCTTGCCTACATCACTTCAAAAATGCGATGCCTTTAAGTATTTTAAGCTGTTTCAAAGAAAATGCAAAAAGAACCCCCAAAACCTGTCACTTGTTTAAGTACAAGTGATTAGTTCCATGTATGAAGAATC
>NW_010337599.1:0-13105 GCF_000700745.2 Antrostomus carolinensis | reverse complement strand
ATGCTGAATGCACATGGGTAAAAAAACCCCATACTTCTTCGTTTTATGGGAAAAGTTGTTCTTTGTGGATTTTGTTTACCTGATGGCATATTAAACAAAAGATGTCAGAGTTTTTCACAATCCACATCCAGTGATCAAAATAAATTCTCATGATTGTGATACCATATGATGGCCGTATTCTGAGGGGAATAATTAGCACTCTTTTCAAAACACTGAGGGAGAAAAATAGTAGTTACAGCGGCTAGTAGTACTTCTGAGCTAGTAGGTGGGGATAACTGCCAAATACATCTTTACACAGATCTGTTTGTAATGCCATAGCCATGATACAGAGCAGTTCTGGCAGTAGAACAGCAGCAGTAGTCTACAGCTTCTGGTGCACCTTTCCTTTTTCAGCTGCAGGGGTACCTAAAGGATCTAGGTAAGGAAGTAGACAGAGAAGGTGAAGATAGACTGAGAAGCTGTTTCAGAAAGGTTTTTTCCTTCTACAGCTCCCTTTTCTATATTGTTGGTTTTAGGTTCTAGAAACATGCAAGACTCTTGAGAGAAAAATTTCTAGCAATAGCTGCAGAACTTGTCTCATGGGAGATCATCTGAAAATGGCAGGTGAAACTTAAGAGGTCAGCCATGGTGGGTCTGAAAAGGTAACCTGAGGATCCCAGGTGGAGGCTGCATTTGCACTTGCATAATAGTATTTAGATGATCCATGTGACACACAATAAGGAAAGTACCTAATTCTGAAGGCTAAAATCACATCTCTGAGTCACTGCTGGTGGTTCACAAAAATATTGCCACCTGATCATACGTGAGGCTGGAAGGGCCCAGGTCCTTATAAAGGTACGATAGAAAGGTAGTCCTGGTGCAGTAACACTACTGTTTAAAAACAGTATTCTGTTTTTAAAATCCCATTTTATATTCCACCTAGAGGGAATCAAACTTTGTTGCATATTTAATGCTATTTTGAGATGAGTTTCAGGCACTTTGAGAGGGCACATTTTTGTTTCGAGGTATGTAAATCACAGCGTACTACTTACTTGCGTTTTGGTTATAATCATTCTATGACTCATATTAAATTTTAAAATGGCATTACTAACAGTTTTAACATTAAAAAGGCATTAAGATTTATGTATGTATTTAAAAAGCCTTTCCCAGCTTAATATTAATAACACTAAAGTTTCAAGGATTTGTTGATATTAAAAAGTTTTATCATAGAATGGTTTGGGTTGGAAGGGACCTTAAAGACCATCTAGTTCCAACCCCCCTGCCATCAGCAGGGACACCTTCCACTAGACCAGGTTGCTCAAAGCCTCATCCAGCCTTACCTTCAACACCTCCAGGGAGGGGGCATCCACAACTTCCTTGGGCAACCTGTTCCAGTGTCTGACCACCCTCACAGTGAAGAACTTCTTCCTAATATCTTATCTAAACCTACCCTCTTCCAGTTTAAACCCATTTCCCCTTGTTTTGTCATTAACTGCCCTTATGAAAAGTCCTTCCCCAGCTTTCTTGTAGCCCCTTCAGGTGCTGGAAGGCTGCTATAAGATCTCCCCAGAGCCTTCTCTTTTCCAGGCTGAACAGCCCCAACTCTCTCAGCCTGTCCTCATAGGAGAGGTGCTCCAGCCCTTGGATCATCCTCACGGCCTCCTCTGGATTTGTTCTAGCTGCTCCATGTGTCTCTTGTGTTGGGGGCTCCAGAACTGTTTTAAAGAATTTTACTTTAAAAATTATTTTGGGTTTTAATTATCATTTAGTAAATCTAACAAATTTGCTCCAATGTCTTGTAATAATTATCAAAACAAGGGATATGCACCATTTAGGAACCAAAAAAGTGATATTCAACAAACACATATCCATGTTAAGGAACTCTTTTTAGTGCAGAGCAGTCAGAAGTTGAGTGTGCAGGGTATGAAACGCAGACTGTGTGGGACCAGCACTTGACCCAGAGCACAACCAACAGAGAGGGGACTTCAGTATGTCTGCATGGGCACTGGGAGGACAGACAGGTGGAGAGTTGGCTGGACAGCTGGGATGTGAGACATGAGCAGCAAAGAAAGGAAGCCTTTTCCTGCCAGCATTCACAGAAGATGGTGGTATCAACTACCAGGAGTAAAAGCATCTGCTTACATTAAGGCTTGGTTTGCAGAGTCTTTTACGTTAAAAGGAGCATGTATGTTAGCTTGCTGTTCTTCAGCAATGTGCTGGCAGCAGGCTCAGCAGTTGAAAGCTCGCTGGCAATAGGGATATTACCTCCGAGTTCATGGCTCAGCTTGTGTTTGGCTCAGTGCAGTTCTGCGAAAGTAGAGTTCCTAATTGCTTGGCACGTTCTTGATTGCGATGTCCCCCAAAAACATGTGCCAGATTGTAACGTTTGTGACACAAAATGGCATTTTTTGCTCATTTGGGGTATTGGAAGTGTTGAAGAACACTTCCTAGGATGGAGCACTTACAGGCATACTGCTCTGCTTTTTATCATTAACCCTTTTGTAGGTTGCTGCTACATTATTCAGATGCTGCACCATCTTTTGTCTCTGTTGACTGTCTCTATGGAAATTATGTAATAAAATAATAGCTATGCTCATTTTAACAAACCATCATCCCATAGAGACATTAGAATCACTGCAATCTGATTAGCAATCATAAGGCACTTTATGTGCACACAGAAGTGTGTACCATCAGCAGTCAAGAAAATACATGGCTTTTAAATTTTTATAAATTAAAGAAGCAATTCAGTTGTAACCAGTGAATATCATTTTTACCTTTGGAGAAAATGTCAGTGGAGAATATTATTAAAAGGAAAATGGAACATGTCATAACTCAAAATAATGTCACAGCATTCTTAGATTATTTTAAGCGAAGAACCTTGTTTATCAGAAGGATAAATTTATTATCATGGAAAGTAATAGGTTACAATAGATTTTTTGCATCAGTTTAGATATCAGAAGGTATAGTTAACAAATTTACTAAAGAATACAATTGTTGGTTTTATCAAGAGGAAATTCAATATAGGCTTCTAGTCAAAACCAAAAAATGAAAGAAGAGACTTGAAAGTTATGCAACAGTATGAGGAAATGGATATTAAATACAGATTAGACATCAGTTGTACAATGAATAATCACTATGACAGATGAAAAAACGAGAAGAGTAAGCAGCTGTATCACTAACAGTTCACTAACAGTGTAACTGGTTGAGATAAGGGAGTTGACAGTGGAGAAATAACATTGGTTTTATTTGCACCTTCATTTAGATATGGCAGTAATTGGATACACTAATCTCTAAACCACTGCAGAGGGAAAAATGCAGAAATTTTTACAGTGATCAGATCATACCATTTAAAGACTTTAAATGAGTACTTTTTTTTTCACGGCCAAGAAAAGGTTGCAGCAACTAAAGATTACGTATTTCAATATGTTCCAATATGTGATAAAGATAAGATAAAAGTATATCTTCTAAAGAAAATAATAAAGCTGTGTATTAAGGTAATTTATAAATAGAATTTCATATTTAGAAAAAAATATAAGGTGATTAAAACTAGAAGAGAAAACAAGAAAGGTATAAAAAAGCTCTACTGGAAAAGCAATAGTAAATTTTATCAACAGTTAACTTATATGAGAATAGGATACGCAGATAACAGGTGCCACTAAAAAAAGTTGTGTAGAAAGTTAAGTGTTTACAGAAAGTGAAATGAAAGAGCTGCTACTCCTCAAAAGTTTAAAAATTCAACATATTATTCCTCTGCCTAAAAACAGTGAAAGGTTTCCCTTCACTCCAGTAAGATACATGCCCCTTTTGGTACTTAGTATAAAAATATCTACATCCAACATTCTATAAGCTCTGAACATACTACAAATGGTTGGAAGTTGTGGTATTTTTTTTTTTTTTTAAAGTAACTTTATAAAAATAATTTTATTTCAATAAATGACATGAAGCAAACATTACATTGGTGAGTAATTCTGCGAAAGGCTTTTAGCAAAAATACTGTCTTAACTAATTCTGATCTTGTATCTCAATTTAAGTAAACTGAGATCAAATTGAACTCTTTAACAAATGACAAATGACAGATTTGCTTTTGGTGATATGTAATTAAACATAGTGATAGAAAACAGTCTGTTTGGGGTTTTTTTTTCCATATGACGATGAAAATTAAGTTTTGTAGAAAATGTATGGGCTCATACGTAGTTAAGCAATTTGTTCAATAGCTAATTCTTCTTTGTTTTCTGTAATCTATATCATTCTTATTTCAAATTTTTCTTATATCCATCATCAAATACAAGGTTGGAATGGATATGGAATAAAGAAATCTCCATAGTAAAGTTCAGATACTTTGTATATATCAGCTAAATGATGTACACCAGCTGATTTAAACAGTTTGACACTGTTCAGACAGATTTTCATTTTTTTTTAATTAATATACTTTTCCTAGATAAGAGGGCAACTAAAAGGGCAACTTTGACTGCTTTCAGTTTCCGATGACCCTTCTAATATACCATAAATTAACCATATATCATTATTTTGTTACTTAGGACACATTATATTCCTAAAGCAACAGTATAAAACATTGTCTATTGCTGACAATGAAGTCGTAGTGTAAGAGATGTATTCCAAATTTAACCTCAGAAATCTGTGAAAAAATCTAATATATTAGAATTATAGATATTGTACACATCTCTATAAAACCCAGCACATGGTCCCCCAAATACAAGCTCTTTTTCAAAATGCACTCACTTCTGTGATTCCTAGGAAAATTAAAACTTACTATTATTGTACAAGTTGCCTTGTTACTTAAGTCCATTTTCCACAAAGAGAAGGGGAAAACAGAGTGTAGAAGTTGTAAAGAATTGTGGCTAGCTTTCAAACCAGCTGTTCAATAACTTGCTCCAACAAACCTTGCTTCCATCATTACGTGCCCTTAGCAGGAAGTCCTGTGCCCAGAAGCATCTTAGTATTTATCTTCTCCTACTCTTATTCATTGAGGTTTGGGCCTGGATACTTTCAGCTCAACTTATGATCATTTAACAGTTCATCCCTAAAAGAGTGAGAGGATATCAAACAGAATTTAAGCTAGGCAAAAAGTCCAGAATATGCTAAATATTCTGATTTTGACTTCAGCCAAACCTTAGCTGGATGAAGTGAGATTCCACCTATATTTGAAGGTGTTATTTAGCTTTCCAATTTCTTTCTTTCTGATGTTGAAAAGTGGTTATTTCCATTAGAAATAAAATTAAATCTTAGCAATGTAAATAAAAAATTGTTTTCTTCCTTATTCTTTATTTGGAAAAATCTCTTTTTTCTTATACTATTAGTGTTTCTCCGTGTGAAGCTGAACTCCATGAATTAGTGCATCAAATTGACAGCATGGTAAACAGCAAGAAAGTGGAATGGGAAAGGAAGATAAAAGCTTTAGAAGCAAAGATGGATATCCAGGATAAAGAATTAGCAAGTGCTCAAAGCAAACTGGATCAAAAAGGTCAAGAGGTATTTAAGAATCTCACTTTCTATAAAGAAAGTATTTATTCTGGGAGTTAGTTAATAGTATGGTCTGAATGCTCTATAAGGAGACGTGTTTGTTCTATCATGTAAAAATACCATGTAAAAATATCAAACGCCCTTTAAAGGTCACTAATTATCCTTAGTGTTTTGTTTTAAAGTGCATTTCTGTTCTGAAAAGCGATTGTAAAAATGTCATTGAAAGTATAATATTTTTTCTGTTTCCATAAAGTCTAAATTAAATATTCTCAGTTTAGCTGTAAAAAGGTAATTTGATGTTTTTTCCAAATGCCAACACTTCTAGTTTCATCAAAAATTTTAAATGGAAAGGTACTTCAAAAGTTTCACAAAATTATGTGTTTGTAATTCTTGTTTATATCTGATATTTATCATTTTACATTATATACAGTCTTTGTATGATAATTTTACTATCAGTAGTGAAGATTCGATTCGTATTACCACTTAGACTTGCTTATCAAACTGAAAGCCCCAGTGTACCTGATGTTGTCCATAATTCAGTCTTGCTGAATATTCGTTCAGAACCATCAGCAAATCCTAGCACAGCATCCAGTTTTAGTCCAAGACATCTGAAGTCAAGCTTTTACACATGGGCATCCTTGTGTAAACTAGTTGTCTAAACTGCTAGTGGGAGTTTTGAAAATCAAATAACTTTTCCTAATGAGCAATTAGAAACTTGCCCTTAGTCACTGCAGTCAGAGGAGCCAAGAGTATAATTCAGCAAGCCAATCCTTAAAGCATCGAATTATTTGCTTGTACACAGATGTTATCTGAAATATTTTAGCGTATTCCACCTAGCTTCCAGCTGCCCTTCCAGAAAAACATAGGTGTCTTATGCTCTCTCGTATTCGTCAGATCTCTGTGAAACTCTCAGATAATTCAGGATATCTCAAATGGCACTGTACTTAGGGAGCTGAAATGAGCCTGCAGTGTCTCCTGATAATTTTATATAAGTAGTTGAAAGTCATTTATATGATTATATAAGACATTCAAGTAAAATTTTCACAATGGGAAACAGCAGTTGATTTGTGTAGTTGGGTCAGAAATGCTTTCATTAAATGGTCTTCCATGACAAAGTCATACAGTTTTATCATTAAATCATATTATAAGCATACAATGAGATTTTTTTTACTGTAGAATACCTAACCTGCTGTTGATACAAGCTAGATTTGTAGTATCCAGTTTTATTATTAAGTTATTGAATTCATATATGTATTTTAATATCTATCTTTTAAGCAACAGTCTTCTTTCAAAGTTTCAAATCATTTTTCCAGAAATGTCATATTTTGGAGCACTTCAGAAAAGGTGAATTTTAATGCTTATTCTAACTGTAGGTGGGACTACTTCAACAGAAACTGGAAGACTTACAGAAAACTAAATATGAAATGGCTCAGAATTATGAAACTCAGCTTCAAGCACTGAAATCTCAAGTAAGAAAAATGTCAGTTTCATTATATTATGATTGCAGTATAAGGAGCTTACACATGCCTAATGGTATCGATGTACCTTTATGGATTTGGGAAAGATTAATTGTGTCATACAAATGATGATGACTACAGCTTCCTGCCAGGCTCCATTATCATTTCTGTACTGACATGTTGCGGTGGTTTAGCTGCAGCAGGCAGCTAAGACCATGTGATCTCTCACCCACTTCCCTCCTATGGTGGGATAGGGGAGAGAAAACATAACAAAGGGGCTCGTATGTCAAAATGAGGACAGGGCTGGCTCACTCACCAATTACGGTCATGGGCAAAACAGACTTGATTTGGGGAAGAAAAAATCAATTAAGTTTTTTACCAGTGAATCAGAGTAGCATAATCATAGAATCATAGAATGGTTTGGATTGGAAGGGACCTCAAAGATCATCTAGTTCCAATCCCCCCGCCTTCAGCAGGGACACCCTCCACTAAACCAGGTTGCTCAAAGCCTCATTCAGCCTGGTCTTAAACACTTCCAGGGAGGGGGCATCAACAACTTCCTTGGGCAACATGTTCCAGTGTCTGACCACCCTTACAGTAAAGAACTTCTTCCTAATATCTAATCTAAACCTGCCCTCTTTCAGTTTAAACCCATTTCCCCTTGTCTTGTCATTAGTAGCCCTTATGAAAAGTCCCTCCCCAGCTTTCTTGTAGGCCCCCTTCAGGTATTGGAAGGCCGCTATGAGATCTCCCCGGAGCCTTCTCTTTTTCAGGCTGAACAGCCCCAACTCTTTCAGCCTGTCTTCATAGGAGAGGTGCTCCAGCCCTCGGATCATCCTGGTGGCCCTTCTCTGGACTTGTTCCAACTGGTCCATGTATGGACATAAAATCATAATGAGACATAAAACCATGTCTTAAACACCTTCCCCCCACCCCTCCCTTCTTCCCAGGCTCAAATTACTTTGCTCTTGATTTCTCTACCTCCTCCCTGCCAGCAGTAAAGGGAGGACAGGGAATAGGGGTTGCAGTCAGTTCGTCACACATTGTCTCTGACAATCCTCCTCAAGAGGAGGACTTCTCATACTCACCCCTGCTCCAGTGTGGGATCCCTCCCACGAGTTGCTGTTCTTCATGAACTGCTCCTCCAGTGTGGGTCTCTCCCACAGGCTACAATAGTTCAGGAACAGACTCTTCCAGCGCTGGCTTCCCACAAACTTCTTTGGATGTAGCACCTGGTTCTGGCCTGGGAACCTCCATGGGCTGGAGACAGATCTCTCTTCCAGCACACCTCCTTCCTCCACTCTTCCATGAGCATCTTTGGGGTTCTCTGCTCTGTTGTGAGCTCTCCACATAATCACAGCCTTGTTTGGGCACAGCCTCCCGTTCTGGCATGGGGTCATCCATGGGCTACACATAGGTATCTGCTCCACTGTGAGCCTCTGTAGGCTGAAGGGGGACAGCCTGCCATCTCACCACAGCACCACCAAGGCTGCAGGGGAATCTCTGCTCCAGAACACCTCCTTCGCCTCTTTCTTCATTGACCTTGGTGTCTGTAGTTTTCTCTCTCACATCTCCCTCCTCTCTCCTCTTCAGGTTCTTGTTGTCTTTGTTGTTGTTGATGTTCCTGGTCTCTTGCCAAGCCAGTCTTTCCCCTTCTTAAATATGGATTCACAGAGTCGTTGTCATCATTGCTGATTGGCTCCCCCTGGTCTGGAAGGAGGTCCACCATGGAGCCAAGGAAGCTTCTCAAAGCTTCTTACAGGAGTCATAGCTGTAGCCCTTTCCTCCGCTACCATAAACAGCCCTCACACACAAACCCAACACACACATATCCAAACCCTTTCCATGGATCTTGATGTGATTGTTACATCTCTAATGAAGACAGATACTCCATTTCCTGACTTTGGACTAATAACCTAAAACCTTGGTGAATGAAGAAAACAGATAATGAAAGTCATACTAATAAGACAGTGATGCACATTAGGAATTTTAAGACTGAAACTGTTCTCATCATGTCTTTGCTATATTTTTTTCTGGTTTTAGCTTGACAGATCTACAGGGATTATTAAAGTGATCTGATAGCTCTGCATAAGGGAACATCAAAACTAGAGTAACCTGGATTATTGACATTGGGAATTTGTTTTAGCATCATTTATTTCAGTGAGCACCCACAGCCCAGAAAGCCAGTCATATCCTGGGCTGCATAAAAAGAAACATGTCCAGCAGGTCAAGGGAGGTGATTCTCCCCTTGTACTCCACTGTCATGAGATCCCACCTGGAGTACTGCATCCAGGTCTGGAGTCTCTAACACAGGAAAGACAGGGACCTGTTGGGACACTAAAATGATCAGAGGGATGGAACACCTCTCCTATAAAGAAAAGCTGAGAGAGTTGAGGTTGTCCAGCCTGGAGAAGAAAAGGCTCTGAGGAGACCTTATTGCAGCTTTTCAATACTTAAAGGGGGCCTATAAGAAAGATGGAGAGAGACTTTTTGCCATGGCCTGTAGTGACAGAAGGGGCAAGGCTTTTAAACTGAGAGAGAGCAAATGTAGATTGTACAGAAGGAAGAATATATATATTTTTTATTTTTTTTGTGAGGGTGGTGAAACACTGGAACAGGTTGCACAGTTAAGTTATGGATGCCCATCATTGGAAATAATGTGTTTGCCTGTATTTTTATTTCTTCATCATTTTCTACTTCAATCATGAATCTAAATTCTTAATGGACTTCAGTCTATTGTGTTTCTCAGATTTTAACAAGTTAACATACACAGTTCTACATTGTTTTTCCTGCCTTTCTACAGCTTCCTTCACTGGATTCTCCTACTAGAGATTTAGGATTCCATTACATTTCCAATTACTTCCTTGGAAGTAATTAAAAATTTCCAATCATCACAGTTATTGTAGAATCATCTTGGCTTGCATAAATTGGATATCATTATTTTCATTTAGAGATTATAACACCACCCAAATTCATCAAACCAATAAATGTATAAATTTTTAAAATTATGTTGTCTTTAATTTATTTTTTCTTTGTATATAGAAATTGGTTTCTGTAAGTAAGTAGAGAATGTTTCGGTTGTTATGTAATTAACACTTTTAATCATTTGGGGAAGTAGCTAGAAACAAAAGCTGATTTATAATTTACACAAATTACACAAAAAGAAACAACATCTTAGCATGATTGTTAAGATAAACAACATACAGTAGAAAATGGTGTGACATTTTATTTATAAGTTGTAAGGTACCTTTAGCAATGCAGAACTATCCCCCAAAATATAGCAGATCTCTCTTTTCGCATCCTTTTTCACATTTCCTGCAATATTTTTCACATCTTCATTTTTTTAATCATATGCTAAAAATGGCTAGTTTAATGTTACATATTGCTGCCAAGACCTTCACAGAAATTGAACTTTCTGAAATTGAAACTCCAGGTCATTTTTCATAAAGATTTTTATTTTGATGTTGTTAATTACTCTACAAGTTCTTTCCATGGTGTGGCAGGTTGACCCTGGCTGAATGCCAGGTACCCACCAAAGCCACTCTGTCACTCCTCAGCTGGATGGGGGAGAGAAAATATAATGAAAGGCTTGTGGGTCAAAATAAGGAGAGGGGGTCAGTCACCACTTACCATGACGGGCAAAACAGACACAGTTTGGGGGAATTAACTATTTATTGCTAATCAAATGAGAGTAGGGTAATGAGAAATAAAACCAAATCTTAAAACACCTTCTCCCCACCCCTCCCTTCTTCCTGGGCTAAATTCGCTCCCAATTTTCTCTGCCTCCTCCCACCAAGCAGCACAGAAGATGGAGAAGGTGAGTTGTGGTCAGTTCGTAAGACGTTGTTTCTGATGCTCCTTCCTCCTCACGCTTTGCCTGCCTCACCATGGTCTTTACCACAGGCTGCAGCACCTGGAGCACCTCCTCCTCCCCCTCCTTCTTCACTGACCTTGGTGTCTGCAGAGTTGTTTCTCTCACATTATTCTCGCTCCTCCCTCTGGCTGCTGTTCCACCACAGGTTTTTTTTTTTTCCCCTTTCTTAAATGTGTTATCCCACAGGTGCTACCACCATGATTGATGGGCTCAGCCTTGGCGTGGCGGTTTTTTTTGGGAGCCGCTGGTCCTGCCTCTACCAGACACAGGGGAAGCTTTTAGCAGCTTCTCACAGGAGCCACCCCATGCCCCCAGAAACCTTGCCATAAAAACCCAATACTTATGGGCAAATACAGTTCTTTTTCTCTGTTGTTTTTTTTTTTTTCTGACACTTCCTAACCTACAAGCTTCTCTCTATAAACGTGGTTATGCTTCTTGCCAAGGTTCTCCTTTCTAGTTACCACTCAGACCACCTAACTTTTCTTTGAGTTTCCCGATTGCTTCTCCTTAGCTTTATGTAAGAAGTTTGGATTTCTTGCTCTTAAGAATATACATCACTTTCCCAATCTATGCCTCCAGACATTTCATTCTCTCTCAGTCATTCTATTTATTTTACCAAACGTTCCAGCACTGATGCAATTTGCATTTTATTTTCCGATTCCCATTCCTCCTCTTCCACCAAACTGTATTTCTTCATGAAATATCGATCCAGTACGTATTGACTGAAGAAGGAAACTGTTAAGTGCCTAAGTTAGGAGGCCTGCCTCGATTCTCTAGGTGACAAACAGAAAGTTTGCCTGCCAGTACACTTCCAAGCACCTACGCTAGACAGTAGGACTATCCCACGCTGCTCCTCTAGCTTTTACTGTGTCTCCTTATGGAGTTTCTTTCTTAAACTACAGTGCTGCAGTGTCTACAATAGAATTACTTTAATGTCCCTGATTTGAAGATTAACAAACTCATACCTAAAATATAGAGCTTCCCTGACAATATTAATCTTTGCCTTATCTCCTTTGTCTCCCTTCTTTTGGTTCTTATCCTCACTTGAAAGTTATGCCTCCTTCTGCACCGTATAATCTTAAGAGCTACAATTTAGTTTTGCACAAATGGTGTGAGTGTTACTATTTACCAGTAGTATTGTATCTTTCTCTGCAAAGGTATTCTTAAAATCCCTCCCAATTTTTGTTCCTTCTTGATCTTGGCAGAAATAGAAAGGATCACTTTTTCAAGCTCTAAGAATGCTAGGCTATTCAGAACAAATTTATCTCTGATATACTGCTTCTGTGGTCCTCAGTGCTTTTCACCCTTGCTATTGATAAAAGCAGCTGTTTAATGAGCAACACTCCCACTGAATTGATTTTGTGTCTGTCAAATGCAGTAAAACCTGTATTTTTCTTGTATTAGAGAAATAATTCCTGATATGTAACCTGAAACTCTTAGGCTGCACTGCTGCACTCATTCAAATGTGCAATATTTTGTCATAATTAAACAGCAAAAACTTTAGGTGTTCTTCTTCATTGCTTCCTTCCTTCAGTTTTTTCTATATCTATCTTTAGTAGTTATTCTTATTTTGAAAATGACAGGAATCCCTCAGCAAAAGAACAAGAATCCATTTTTGCTCTAAGTACTTTAGCAACTAATTGCCTTACTTAGACATGTGAAAGCTAGATGGCTATGTCTTGAGCTACCTCAGGCTCCCTTTAGAATCAATGGAGGGAAATGGACCCCCCTAGGATGTAATTCATGTCAGTGTAATATGAGAATCTAAGATAGCTGAAATGACTAAGCATTTGGAGGCAGCTTTTTCTAACACAGAGTAGCTCAGGCTTGGATGTCTAACTTTCTGATATCTAAACTTAGAGGAATCCTACTCTGGAACTCACTAAAATGCCTCTTTTTTTTTTTTTTTAACTTATACAACATGCAAATAGAACAACTGGGACCTAAATGGAAAGATTTTTGGCTTTTAGTCTAGTCATGATAACATCCAGACTGTAATCTGTCTGAAATATCCTACTTTCATTAAATAAATGTAATATTCAAACTAAATTTTCTCATGTTGGCCATTCTGTTCCTTTTTAGACTGATTTGCTGAAGTGTTGGATACTGTATTTCCTAGCCTTTTTAGCATGAACAGTCTAATACCTGTCTTCATCTGGTTTGTTCTTCCCAGGCAGCTGGGAAGAGCAAACCCAGATGTGCCATAATATATTAAATAGTAAAAATCCTGTTATTTGAAAAATAATATATTTCTTCCAAAGAGAATGAGTTCCTTGTTGTTTGAGCCTGTGTAATTTGACTCAAAAAAAAAAAA
>NW_010337598.1:15807-28335 GCF_000700745.2 Antrostomus carolinensis | reverse complement strand
CCCAGGTCCCTTTCCACCTGGCTGCTCTCCATATAGAAGATACCCAGGAAGATTATCTGTCTGAAGTGAAGTTGACCCTTGAGAATCTTCTCCCCTTCTTATGTTGATCAGAAAAGAATGAAGATCATCCTGGAGTATGAGGCTATTACCCTTCTGGTGCTCTTCCTAAAACTCTTGTCCCACTCTTTTATCTTTCTAGGGCATGAAAGTAGACAACTGAGGAAACCACATGCACTCAAATACTAGTGATGGTCTTCAGGTAATTAGTCATTACTAGAATTAATGATCCAAAATCAAAACTGGTGTGGAGAGCCTCACTTCCCAGAACTTCTGCCAGCTCTTTTCTTCCTGGTTACATGACTTTTTTTTATTATTATTTTTTATTTTTTTCTGATAGAGTCTGTTTTTGTCACTGATTTGGACATAGAAATTCTGTTAACATTTCTAAGATCTGGACATGGAAAGGTTTCCTTGTGCATTGAGAAAGGTTGAGTGAGCCATTAATGATTAATGACCACGTCTGATATCTTTTTTAATGTCTGTCCAAGGTCTTTTGTTGTGGGGTAGTTGTCATGTTTAGGTGTGTGTGTTTATCATGGATGAAAGAAAGGTATGTAGATCCCTAAGCTGCTGGAAAACAAGACAGAGCCAGAAGCATATAGATGATAGCTCTGCCAACACAGCACCCAAGCCAATTAGCTCAACATAGAAACAAGGTTAATTAGCCCAGACACAACATCACATCAGTTATGTCTTTTAGTTTGGGCAGCTGAGCTAATAACTCCAAATATCAATGTGAAAACACACTCAGTATGGATAACACCTTCTGCGGCACTCCATCAATATGCTTGTACATGTGCATAAGGTCATCCCCTTACTTATGAAATCAATAGGTAATTTGCATAACTGATTTCAGAGCAGACCCAACAGTCTAGCTAGTCAGGACACCAAATAGAGTGAGCTGGTAGTATTAATTCATGGATGTTCTGAATTAACTGAAATATGTCTGTAGCTGATTATAGCATAAAAGTATAATGAAAAGAAACAGCAATCTACACCATAAAATTTTATATAAATATATATAAGTAGCTATAGAAGACATAATTTCTGATTCTTACACCCTTAAAATTTGGCAAAGAACGGGAAAACAGAAGACACTAAGAGGAAATTAAAGCTAGACAACTCAAGCTAGAAACGAGAACATATTGTAAAGCAGGATGACAGGGGTTGTTAGTAAAATCTTCATTGTGAATGTCTTTGAATCAAGATCAGTTGGAAACAAGTTACTGGATGGGAAAAATGAGTTGCTGGATGGAATTTTGTGCTATTACAGAGGTTGTCCTGGAGGAGTAGCACGTCTCCTTTTGGCTCACAAAGTAAAGGAAGTGGTGGCAGCTGGTTGGAACCAAGAATCTGACAGGAGCTGAAGCAAACAGTAGTTGGGCATGTAGAGAAGGAGAGCTCCTGGTTTGCACTGAATTAACAGGACAATAAATTTTCCCTCCTGTGCTTGCAAGAATTGTTACTTTCAATCTGGCAAGGCTGTGCACCTGAGGCAGGCAAGGAAAATTTGACTTACAATGTACCAGCTGAAGGTTCAAATTAATGACCCAATTAAAATTATTATGTCATCAACTGAACAATGGTTACTGATCAGATGCACCCTGTCAGCTGCATGGCACATGTAATGAACTGTATCATAATTTAAACTCACTGAAACAATTTTAAGCTAAGCTCCTTTAGTTAGCACTGATGAAAAGGCCAAACATCCATATAAAAGAGTTCAGTTATCATGAATTCATGTTTCCTGTGGGCTTATGGTGTTGTATATATGGGCCTTGACAACAACTTAGTTGACTTGCCAAATTGTTGTAATTAGAACCTGAAACTGAATCCTTAAGATTAAAGAATTCCTTTACTCTTTAACGTTTTGTTTTATAATGGAAGCCTCTGCATGCAATATTATTCTCTGCTTCATAACTAGACTGAGCAACACAGGGGTATTTTATCTCTTAGTATAATGTTGGGTGCTTAAGACAGAATAACTGTCACACACTCAGTAATCTATCTTTTCTTGAAACACCATGCTCTGGTTTGCAGCTCTATCTGTCCCAGGTATGTTCTTCTTTTGGATGAATCATGTTAAAAAATTAACTGAAACACCACAAAAAGGAAATGAGTTCATGGTTTAGTCCATCAAAATATTAATTTTATTTGATGTACCTCTATGTCTACAAAGGCTAGACACTGTGCCAGCCCTAGAGTAACATTTAACAATAATATGAGGTGAGGGGAAATATAAAAACTTAATAGGTCAAATCCCCCAAAGAGAAAATTAATCCAATGCCATTTATTTCAGTGGAGAAATGCCAGTTCATACCAGTTGAAGATCTGCTGCTTTTCACAGGGCTAATTTTAATGATTAATAAGATACCAGATTGGTATTTGTTGTTGTTTGAAATGATCGGTGCCTGATACCCCCACATTATTATTTAATTCCAGTATCAACAAGATTAACACTTAATTTGGATGAGTGTGCGTGCATAAAAATGATGCCTCGCAGAGCCTATTTACGATAATCCTATCAGCTAGCAGCCAAGAATTGAGTGAGCTATTTTTCATCCACTATGAAGCTGGAATTATTGAGGAATTGAAATCTCTCTTGCTCTCACTTTCTCTGTCTTCCTTTATGGGTATGTGCTGCATTATTACAGCCAACTCTTTTATCCTCCACTGGAATTAAGCAGCATCTCAGAAAAGATAATTAACTGCACACAATGAACAGGGTTAGGGAAGGATGAAGGAAGGTTTGTAGGAAAGGACAATGTGTCATCTTCCCTGTAAAGTACACAGAATGTACACCCAGCTGTTGTTTCAACTTTCTTTCACTGCTTAAAACAGCAAAGCTTGTTGGACCAGCAGGGCATGGAAAAAGTGTTGGTTTATATGAAGGTTTAGAAGGGGTTGCTCCAGTTTTACTGATTTTTAGGTGCTGAAGGAACATTCTCAGGACTTGCTGAAACCTCCAGCTCCTTGTTCTACCTCTTTTTTAAGAAATAATGAAGAAAAATGCTGCCAGTCTGTGTGCGGGGAAAGAGGTGCTACTACTGGTCTTCATTGGTTTTGACCCTTGAACTTTAAACTCAGTATAATCCAGCAGCCAGATATAAAATAGAGCACAGTCCCTGCTTCTGAGGACTGTAAAGTGTCTCCTGGTGTGCTAAGTTATTTCACATTGCTTCCCTCAACCTTTCTGATTCTATGCCACTTTCCAAGGCAGGACTTTATGCACTATCAAGCTCTAGTCGTTCCTAAGGGGAGGTTTGATGACCAGCGTCTAACATTGACACCTACAACTCTCTTCCAAAGTGAAAGCAAAAGGTCTCTTCTTGCCAGTGGAACCAGAGCTGTAGCAGAGTCAGAAACAATGGGGTGGATGATGAAGCAATGAATGCTGCAGAGTGGGTCCCATAAGTCTTTCTATGAGTGTCTTGTGCATAGGAGGTAGTGAATATGAAATATTAAAGCTGCAGAGAGTGGAGAGGGGTATTCAGGAGGAAAGGTGTTATTCCTGTCACTTCCTGTTCTCCCTGCTATACATCTTGCCTACTTCCCAGGTTTCACAGACACAGTCAGGACAGACAAAGAAATCTACACAAAATACAGCCTTCTAATTACTACTGAGCAGATCTGAGGGTCTGTAGTAACAGCTAGAGAAAAAAAAAAAAAAAAAAAAAGGAAAAAAAACCCGCAACAAAAACCCCACACAATGTTTTCTACTTTTATCACTCCATCTCTGAGTCCTAAGGATAAAGCACCTTCCTAAAATATACCCCAAGAATCTGGTAATTTTTCTTCTTTTATAACCAACCTGTCTTTCCTGCAATAAAAAGTCTAGAAAATATAATGATTTTTGACACTATGCTTAAAGCTTAAGGTCTGGGTGCTCCTCTTTATAGTCAAGATCAGTGCAAAGGGCAGGGATCTGCAATGATCACATGAAGAAGAAGGAAAGAAAATATAATTTGCACTCATCTGGATTTTCAACACCTAGCAAAGAGAGATGAAAGCCAGAGTAACCCATCAGGACCCATCAAAAATATTGAACTCGGGAGTTTCTAATGGGATTTGGATGCCAGGATATCGCTATAAGTGAACTGTATATAAACTGCCTGCAGTTCAAAGTGAATTCTGCACAATTTGTTCCTTTCCAACCAGTCTTCAAATCTGCAGATTTCCAATGAAGCTGCAATTTTGTCCTGCAAAGAGGACAAAATATTTCTTTGGACTGCAAAACTACTTACCACTGGAAGGGTAATAACTTATAGGATGATTTTCATAGTAAGCAGAGATGGGTGAAACTCAGACTCGGCAAACAGTTTTCTGACTCTCATGTGCTTGATCACTATGTTCATTCACATCACCTCATAAAAATTTTCAAGAAGAGGGAATAATGCTAGTGAACAGCAACACAACACCTGTGAATACCTACATTTAAAGGGTAGAAATATTAAATCAAAATATAAAATTATTTTTCCCTTTGTAGAAGTGGACTCTAGCCCCACAATTATATATCTCATGTAAAGTGAGATATAAGAATTGTTGATGATTATACTTCAGCTATAGCAGAGCTGTAGCTGAAACTCTTGCTATGGGCAATACAGAGAAACAGACTATTCAACTTATGATTCTTTTGATTTGTTTCAGATACTTAGTTCAACATGAGTTTAATCATACCCATCAAACTCTAACTTCTCTCCAGCGATTCTGAAAGAGTTGAGAAAAAGAACAAAGGTGCAGACATCTACACCGTACTTATGTTCAGATAAATCTTATCCTTTCAGACAATTCTTAATTCTTTTCAGACAATTCTTTATTCTGTAAAATCAGTTGATCTTCTGGGTCATAACAACATTATTATAATAACAATTATTATTCTTCAAAATTTAAATGAGTGAATAATGAAATACCTAATAAGTTTCTATAAGCCTATACTGTTATTTGTACAAAAAAGTCCCCTTTAGGGCTCAGTAGACCCATACTTTTTGCTGAAGTCAAAGACAAAAAATGTTCTTTATTGACATGCTTTCTTGGAATCCCTTTATATCTTAAGATATTTAGTGCTATTGTACAGTCCTTGTGTCAAAGAGAACTTGTACAGCTTTTCCCTGCCCTTCCAATGGAACTTGGGGTTGGGGGGAGTTTATCTTCATGTTGATTTACCCTTGTATGACTGGAAGTAGAATTAGGTCCACAGCAGGTGAGCCATCTAAGGCACGAACAGTAAATTGAATTGAAAAAACAGAGTAATATTTTAAACTCTATGTCTTCTGTGGTTAAAAAGAAGTCAATATAAACTAGATGATATGAAAACTGCTGAGAATGGTGGATCCACACTGCTTGAAAGCCCATGTACTTCTTACACTGATTGTGAAATTCCCATAAAAGCACAGCTTTTTTGTACAAATAACAGGCCTTCACACTTGGCACCTGAATAATTCTTTGTTTCCAGCAGAGAACCTGTGGGTTTATGGCCTGTGAATGACAATAGGAATGTGTTTATTGCTAGGGTCACAGCTGGAGATGCTTATTATGTTTTTCTCTGTCAAAAGGAAATGCTACAGGCAGCTAAACGTGCTTTCACACTGATTTAAGGGAACATTCTTGGAAAAAAGTCCTTTCTTTCTGCTTCAATTTTCCTTTCTCAGATCTAGGTTTACTTTACTACCAGAAGGCTGGAGGTCCATAAAATTTTTGTTCTGACAGGAAATAATGCAAATTTTACATGATTTACTTTATTGAAGAGACTGGGGAGAAATCAGGGTTAAGGATTCTAAAGATTAGGGATTTTCATTCCTCTGCAAATTTACCCCTGTGCCAGTGTACAGGAAAAGGCAGAGAGTTTGTCCATGCAGCGTATCACAGCTTCTCTCTCCCAGAATCATAGGAGTTGGAAGGGACCTCAGGAGATCACCTAGTCCAACTCCACTGCTAAAGCAGGTTCTCAGTAGACTGCAAAATCTAGAAAGTGCTGGAAAGGTCTGTTAGAACTGAGCTCCAGTGCCAGCTCATGTAAAACCAGCTTGGCATGGTGATGACATGCTCTAAAACTCAAGTCTGAACCTTACTGTAGTAAATGAGTTGCAGGTGCTCTAAAGAAGACATTCCAAATTAGAAATACTCTGTCAGCAGTTCTTTGCAAACCAAGTCCAAAGGATAGCATTTTTAGCCTTTCAAAGATACACCTTGCCTTCCAACCTCAGTAGTCAGCTCAGTCAATGGTAACCCCAGGAAATGGCTGGTATCAATCAGTCTTTTTATAGACATGAATCATAGAATGGTTTGGGTTGGAAGTGACCTTAAAGATCGTTTAGTTCCAACCCCCCTACCTTGAGCAGGGACACCTTCCACTAGACCAGGTTGCTCAAAGCCTTATCCAACCTGGCTTTAAACACATGAATGCATGTCTAAATATCATCTTTTGTAATTAATACAGTCCATTCCTCCATCCTCCTGTTGACTTTGGTAGCTGAGATGTAATCTGTCTGTAACATAATCTTGTTTGGTTTTATAGTACTTCTCCCTGGTAATATTAAAATACTATTCATTTAGTTGTATGCACTGTTAGATAGATGTGCATCTGTGGGTGAACTGTAAACATGGAAGAGTTGATACATGAAGAAATGCTTTTAGTGGGCTGAAATTACTTAGCACTGAAAAAATATTGAAAAAGCTGAGTGTATGACACACTTTTCCCTTTCAGAAATGTAGTCACAATATTCATAAGACAAAGGCAGCAGTGGCTCTCCAGAAGCATATGATTCTGATCAAAGTCTTTGCAAACTGAAAGAGTATCTGTAAGAATTTCCTCTGCCTGACTACAAACAATACAGTTTACGTTTTATCCTAATTTCATAAGATGAACTTTAAGAATCAGGAAGTCTTATGTTTCAGACTGAATCAGCTGGTGAACTTTCAAATTGTAAATATAGAAACATAGAGTGGTGCCTGACCAATTATAGACATCTGCAATGTAGACACCTTCAGGTGAGAGTCTCCTTAGCATCAGAAGAGAGAAATTAGACTTTTTTAGGAGCAGATAATCTTATCAGAAAAAACAGACATTACAAATACATCAGAGGAATCATGCTTAAAAGGGTCTATTTATTTCCAATTGCAAATGGTTCATAGCTATTGACATTGTAAATTATGATAGCTGTTGAAATCTATTGCACACAGAGAACACTACATGAATAATAAAGATGGATTTTATTGCACAGTAGGACTTCAAATGGCTTCAATCTTGAGCTTCACCACCAGTAAAAGAGTTAAACCATTGATCACACAGGGAAGTGTAAGTGCAAGCCTTAAACATTACTGGAGAGTAAATCCACCCGAAATGTCTTAGAAGAAACCCAGTAATGATCTTAACTTCCTACAACTGTGAGTTTCTTTTTGGAATTAATAAATTCTAGTTACTTATATAGGAAGTTAATATCTAAATAGCTGTGTCAACTAGAAAATTGGGTGGAAAGTCCTCTACTATGATATGCAATCATAACCTGATATTTGTATATCAGTATTGTATAGATCATCCAACTTGGATGGGAAACACATGATTTTAAGTATTAGATAAAAATACAATGAGAGAGCTCTTGTTTTAGCACTAAAATACCTGAAATGAGATAACAAGATAAAAAGATGTCAGAAGTGAAGGAAACAGTCTTTATGAAGCAGCTTAAGGATAAAAACAGCACAGACAACAGATTTCTGGAGCTTTCCTCTTTCATGAGGTCATATTACCTTCCTACTCTGTATGCTATAAGTAAATAAAGACCAACTATGTATAATGAACTCCATTAGTTTAATTGAAAACAGAGCCTGCTCCTACTGCCTGTCCCTTGAGGAAATGCCTGGACTTTGTTCCCATGAAATTGTTTTAATTCATTGAAATATTCTGGTATATATGTTATTAAACTGATTCACCAAGAGGCAGAGACAGAGATACACACAGAGGTTGAAATATTCTGGTATATATGTTATTAAACTCCTGATTCACCAAGAGGCAGAGACAGAGGTACACACAGAGATTAGAGAAGTTGTACTGTGTCTGAGCAGAAACATAGATTCAGGTCATGGTACATCTCCTGTTTACAGTGTAAAAGCTTTAAATCTGATTTTATACACAGATTATCTCAGGTCCTGTAACATGCTGATCCTTTAAATTCAACAGGATGAGGACAGTTCCTTGGGACTGTCTGAAATGTAAACACAGGTATACAAATAATCCAATGATTTGTCCATGCATAATGTCTTAGCTCTTACCTTCTTAAGGCTAGGCAAAAGATAACAAGAACACTCTTTTTTGTTATCAAAGACTTGCTAAGATGGTTGGTAACTCCTCACTTTCCCTCTCTATAACCATGCTCTGACTGAAGTCACTTTGTTTCGGCTAATCAATTTCCTCTAGGTTATTATAATCAAGAAATAAACCATACCCAAAACAATCCCCTACTGATTAAGTGCAGACATGAGAGATGCTGCCTATACTGCTTGATTTCCAATGAGCATTTTGTCTTAGATAGGATTCTTAAAACTAAAATAACCAATAAAAGCTTTTTCCCTGAACTAAAAGCATCTTAGCTGTTTTCTGTACTACTGCAGTGAACAGTAGACATAACTGCAGCTGTTAAATCAGCTGCATATCAGCCTGGCAGGCCTAAGTATAGCTAGTTCTGCTTGTCTTGTGATTAATGTCAAGTAAAAGTAGGTGACAGTAATTGGTGTTGTTGGGAAATGAGTTCTCCTGAGAAGAGAGCAGGTCTGGGAAAGCAGAGAAATGCGGCATAGTGTGGATTGAGCTTGCTGTGTCAAGGCGAAATTCCAAATTCAGAAGTAGGGAGAGAAAGTATGCAGCTAATGAAATATACATCTGAGGAATCCCTTTAAAATATTCAACTAGAGTCATCCCTAGCCTATGTCTGAGAAGGCAGAGAATTGTGCCTGGTAATAAGCCCATTATGTCTATGAGTAGTGTTCCATATTTTTTGATTATGTGATTTTGTCTGGAATTAAGACTCAGTAAAATGAGATCATAATTAAAAATGGTCCAGATAAATAACTCTGCTGAACTTAATGACATAATCTTAAAGTTTTGAGTCATATTCATTACCTCTCACCTTTGTCTCTCTAAATGAAAGTCAGTTTGCAGAATAAGACAAATACGTGAGCATCCTTGTGCAGGTCCTTAAGCAAACTGGGCTGCTATGTTTCTATCATAATCTATGGAGAACTACTTTTTGTTCTTTGTGGAATGAAGAGAGTGATTCAGCTCATCATATATAGGTGTATTGAGAGAAGCACAGGAATTTCTCACAAGGGACTTGAGTCAGCTGTCCTCAGAGAGTCCTCTAGTTCCATCCAAGATGCTCAGAGGTGTCCAGATATCCATGTAAGGCTAATGGATGACAAAAGGTTTAAGAGCAATCCATGCATTTCTGGAGAGAAGATGGACAGTACTCTGAAATGGCAATAGAGAAATATATACTACATACTATATGAAGATCATTGAGTCCAACCATAAATCTAACACTGTCGAGTCCATCACTAAACCATGTCCCTAAGCACCACATCTACACGTCTTTCAAATACCTCTGGGGACAGTGTCTCAACCACTTCCCTGGTGAGCTCGTTCCAGTGCTTGACAACCCTTTCCTAATGCTTGACAACAACTATTTGCTGCACATGGTGTATCTACAGTAGGATACAGAGAATTTTAGCTTTGTTTTGAGAATAGAAAACAAAACAAAACAAAACACAAAACAAAAACCAACCCTAAGGTTAATGGATCTGGTAGGTAGAGGTTTGTGGGGATCATCTGCCTTTGCTTGGGATATGTCATGAATAGAAGAGCTGTAGAATAGTTGTGCTCAAGTAATAAGTCTCACAGTGGGAGCCTCAGATTTGTGCTTCAACTCACCATTGGGTATGAGGTGGTCAGTAGCAGAAAAACCACAAATCTGAGGAAGAAATCATGGGACTTTGCTATAAATATGTGAGATGCCAGAGAGGATGGGAGGACCTCTGTTAGAGTGCCACATATTTAAAATAATTTTTTCTTTGTAAAGATTTTAAGGTTATTATTTTCATAACAAATCCCCAAACAGTGATGTTAGATATAAATAAACTGAAAATTAGTGGAAAAAGGCATCACTGATATCTTCTGAAATATATGCAGGTTAATACATAAATGAGAAGGCCTGGGTTAAAGGGTACTGTTTGAAGAAGGTTTCTGAAGGATTTTTTTGAGAAGAACTTTCAAATCTGTTGTTCAAATTTCCTGTTCAGCCAAGCAAGCTATATAAAAAAGGAAGAAAAACTTCTAAAGAGTTTGTTTGGGGTTTTTGGGGGTTTTTTTTCTGTTTTTCTTTCTTTTCTAAAAATAATTTGTCTTTTTATTCATAAAGACTGTAACTGCTACTTCTTGATTTCTGCCAAAATAAATCTGTGGCTCTGTGCAATAATTTTAGTGTGTCTGATGAGAGTTGGAGGCAGGAGAATTAACATATGTTCACTGACACTTCTCTAATTTTAGACTAATCATACATTGAATGTATTTGATAGGACTGAATGAAGTGAGATATTTGAGCTTTATTAATACACTCTATTAACAGAAAATACCATTTCTATCCAATGTACCGGTGATCAAGACAGATTTTAAAACAGTGTGCAAGCATGTACAGATGGATACAAATGATTTATGAAGCAATTCTAAGTGCATCATTCAATTGCTTCGATTACATTTCATACACAAGAAAATAAATAGTGCTAAGAATATCTTGTTTTGTATTACCACAATTATGCACAAAAGTGCCAGATTTCCAGTACAGCTCCTGGTATGCAAAGACTAAGTCAATCTTTTTTTTTACTCTTTCCTGTGTCATTTAGGTTTGATATGAAATTCTCCATCTGGAACAAATAGAGGAAAAAGTCAAAGAGGAAAAAATGATTACGTGTCCATGTTTCCCTTATCCCTTGAAGGGGAATAGAAAAACAAAAGGTAAAATATCTATATATGAAGTAAGGAAGAAATGACAATAAAGCTACATTTAAAAATGCAAGGAGATGATTAAAATTTATAGTGAAGGTCAGAAATCTGTCTACATTAATCTGTAAATTCCACATAATTTTTAGGCAAGGCAGTCATCATAGTAGTAGTAGTATTAGTATAGGTATAGAAGTGTGTAGTACTACTGATAGTTATTCTATCCTCTGTCTTGTATTTCAGGACAGGAAGAACATTCAGATGTGATTGAACTCCATGCAGAATTCACTTATTATTGGGATTCTGCTAGAGCTACCCTGAAGAGTTTCTAAGAGGGATGATGGTATAAACTGTGCATCCACATGAGAATACAAGCAAGAGCAATGAACATACTGTTCTCACAGTCACAGCTATTCAGTATTTATTCTGCTTCTTACATTTGGGATAAAAACTGCATCCCTGAGGAGACAGTGGTCAGCTAAGCCTTACTACACAAAATGAATTATGCTCTTTCCAGGGAGACACACAATGGGTATTAGTAATTCAGGAAGAGCTGCTGTTTCTAACATCTCCAGCACTACACCTGAAGTGGATGGATCATCCTGAAAGAAGAATTCATCAGAGCAGACAGCTCTTCGAGGAGAAGAGAAGCCTGTATCTGAGAAGCATTAACTTGACCTTTACTTCATGCTGCTGTTTACTCACAAGAAGCTTAGCTCAGGAACTGCAAAGACAGAGATCCTCAGTGTCAGAGTAAAAAGGTTAAAGTGGAAGAATGGACCTAAAAACCTGGCTATGGAAGTAAAATATAAAATCTGAAAAGGAAACAGATGTATTCAGATGTTGAGTCACAGACAAGAAAAATATGTTAGACTTGAAAGAGATACAGGGTTGAATTAGATTGGGAAATACAATGTGAAACCCAACATTAGAATAACAAATTTCAGAAGCAAACATTATATAACCATACCAACATTACAGCTGAATTGTTGAGTAGTTTGGAGTATGGATGTTCACTTTTGCCTGTAGTTTATCCACAGTTGTTAATCTCCGAATGCAACTTCTGCTTGTCAGATTGAAAATTGTTTACCCAGTGAGTCTAGTAGCAAGTGTTTAGAAGGTATATATACTTTGCTCATGGCTTATTTTAGATCTAGACAACTTTTTGATCACTTTTACATTTCCAAGATGAAACTCAACCTTGACTGACTCTCTTTCTGTTTTTCCAAAGAGTTTTAGCTCTAGGGTTTTTGTTTCATATCTCTGACTTTATGTATTAACAGGTGTGTTTTTTTTTCTTCTGAAACTCTGCTTTAGGCTCGCAGAATCTCCAGGAGGTTGGTATCTGAGACTCTTCAGAGAACAGTAAAGAAGTAGCAAGGGAGAGAAGTGGAAGGTGATGAAGCAACACATTGTAGGGAATTGCATTTATAGGAGGACAAATATATGTCAATTTCACATAAGAATACCTGATGCATTGAAAA
>NW_010337598.1:14756-15777 GCF_000700745.2 Antrostomus carolinensis | reverse complement strand
AGGATAAACCAAGCTCTCTTACCCTGCGACTCACAAGAGATGTGAGTTTCCAAATTTGCTTTTGGCACTTTGTTCTAGTTATTCTGGGAATATTTCAATTAGGCCAGATATTGTCATTCAAGACCATCATCTCCAACAAGCACTTTCCCAGAGTTCTCATTTTCTCTAGGAAATAGGATAAATTCTGGCCTTCTTAGAGATGGGATTGAATGCAATGACACATCCATGAGAACACTGCAGATTCTCTGACGGTGTATGTGTTTTCAAAGCTGCTAGCACCAAAGCAGAAGGACCTTGAGGTAAAGCACATTTTTCTATGTTGGTGTGGTGGGTTGACCTTGACTGGATGTCAGATGCCCACCGAAGCCCACTCTATCACTCCCCCTCCTCAACTGGATTCGGGGGAGAAAAATATAACGAAGGCTTATGGGTCGAGATAAGGACAGAGAGAGATCACTCACCGATTACTGGCACGGGCAAAACAGACTCAACTTGGGGGGGGAAAAATGAATTTTAATTTATTACCAATCAGACAAGAGGATAATGAGAAAAAAAAACCCAAATCCTAAAACACCTCCCCCACCCCTCCCTTCTTCCCAGGCTTCACTTCTCTCCTGATTTCCACCTACTCCCCACAGCGGCACAAAGGGACAGGGAATCCTCACACGTTGTTTCTGCTGCTCCTTCCTCCCCAGGGGGAGGACTCCTTCCCCTGCACCAGCGTGGGGTCCCTCTCACAGGAGACAGTCCTCTACTAACTTCTTCAACATGAGTCCTTCCCATGATCGACAGTTCTTCACGAACTGTTTTAACATGGGTCTTTTTTATGGGGTGCAGTCCTTCAGGAACAGGCTACTCCAGCGTGGGTCACCCACAGGGCCACAAGTCCTGCCAGCAAACCTGCTCCAGCCTGGGCTCTTCTCTCCACGGGGCCTCAGGTCCTGACAGGAACCTGCTCCAGTGCGGGCTTCCCACGGGGTCACAGCCTCCTTCAGGCCTCCACCTGCTCCGGCGTGGGGTC
>NW_010337598.1:9122-14619 GCF_000700745.2 Antrostomus carolinensis | reverse complement strand
CTGACCTTGGGGTCTGAAGGTTTGTTTCTCTCACATCTTCTCTCTCCTCTCTCTAACTGCAAAGTGTGCAGCTTTTTTTTCCTCTTCCCTTTTTTTTTTCTCAATTATGTTATCACAGAGGCGTTACTGATTGGCTCAGCCTTGGCCAGTGGCGGGTTCATCTTGGAGCTGGTGGAGTTGGCTGTGTCAGACATGGGGGAAGCTTCTGGCACCTTCTCACAGAAGCCACCCCTATGCCCCCCCCTCCCCCGACTACCAAAACCTTGCCATGAAAAGCCAATACAACTAGACATAATCATACTCCTAAACTCTCCAGACCCCCTAACAAGAAATCCCCAAAGTTAACAGGAATGTTTCTGGTTTTGCTTGTTTTCCTTTATCTGATATTTCTGAGAGAATGCTGAAAATCCCTAACAATAGATTAGCTGTTATATCCCTGTAGCTAAACAGCATAGCTTGAGTTGAGATATTGTTCTCAGTGATGCACAAAGCTTCTATTTATCAACTGACTACACAAATATCAGGGAACTGTGCACAGCTGTCTTAGAGTATGCCTCTTCATCAAGGCAACCACTTGAGATTTATTATTCCCTTGACAGCCTGGGAAAATCACTTGGCTGTTCAGAATTGTAATTCCCATCATGCTGCACTACTCAATCAGGACGTTAAGGCCAAGATTCATCTCCCTTAACTTAGATGTCTACAGCCTAGAGGTTTCCAACTGCAGTGTAGCCACCTGGGATCCTATTATTCCCTTAGCAGAACAGCCACTTCAGGTTATGATTAACCAGACTTAGACGCTTATTGTGAAATGGGATGGTTGGTATCAAAAATATTACAGACTGCATCACCACTGATTTTAAATACTTGTTCAGGTGAAAAAGCCACACGGACAACTCTCCAGTGTAATATGGTTACATTTATTCAAATAATTCCTACTTTTTTTTTTTTTTTTATTTGCTCTTTTCCCACAATTGAGCTGGTTTAAAATACTAAGAAAGTGATTGATTGTCCCCATCTTTTCCCAGAGGTTTCTGACACTGTAACATGCTTATCAGAAGATAGCATTCTGCTCTAGTCCAAGAATCAGTCAGTCTCAAATAAATTCCTGATAAGGTCGACTTGAGCTAAAACATCACAATTTGCACTAGAGCAATTGGGAAGCTGTTGACTCTGCTGATTCCACTATAGATAAGCAACTTCTGTCAGAGAAATTGTAACAACAGGGTGGTAGCTGCTTCAGCAGTACTGCATACAGGGAGGAACCTGAGTCTGAACTCCCTGCAATATCTAGCTAGTGGAGGCACAGGTTTTAAAACAGATGATAATATGACCTTTTCCCCCACCTTTTTAAAAATTGCTTTCTTCTTTTAGTTCTTCATTTCTTTCATATATCAATTCTTTTTTCTTTATTTTTTTCCAGATACACAGAAGAGGATTCTTCTCTAGCTGTTAGTTAAAGAAAATTGTATCTAAATACACTGAGACACTCTGTGTAGGCATAGAATATTTGGTGTAACACATAAATTGCTTCAAAGAAATCAAATGATAAAGATGTATTAATACTGAAAGAATAGTAAAATGAGTGCTATGCTTCACAGTAGTCCCTAAACACAACAAGGAGATATATTTTTCTTGTAACAGGGTTCATTTAGTGCTTGAAATCCTTGATTTTTAAAGTCCTCAGACATTCTTTTTTGGTTTTGCTATTTTTTTAAGGAGTTTCATCTGGAGTCTGATTTTTTGAAGAGTAAGATTTTACAGCAGTATATGTGGACTTAAGTATAAAAATCCCTTCTTTTTAAGACAGTATTAAATTTATCAAAAGTTGCCATACAAGAAAAGACAGATAATCTTCAATATGGATAAAAAATATTTAAAGTAATATAAGTCCATTTATATCTTTCAAAATCTACCCAATTTATTTAATCCCTCCCATTGGGCAAATCATTCTATGTGACAGAATTTTTCATTAAGATATTATTTTTAGCATAATTTTGATTTCATTTTGATGCAATTAGATAATTATTTTACAGTCAATGAGTACGCATATTGTGTCAATCTAAACATAATGAAAGTTGTTTCAAAATCTACCCCAAATTAATTCCTCAAAATGCCTTAGTAGGCCATGTTCTATCTGCAAATCAGAGATGAAGAGCCAAAGTTGGCAAAGCCTGATGCTTTGGAGAGTTAACCACTGAAAAGTGCTCCTCTGGGTTTCTAGATGTCATAAGAGACAAATAGCTGCACTATTGTAGTCAGGCTGCCACCAAAAAACATGTTCCGCCTACTCTGATAAACAGATCGAATAGCTCTGCCTCTGCTTTTACACACTGAGTGCATCGTATAGAGCTTGTTTTCCTATCTGTTCTCATGTTAGTTTCCTCACAATTTATTCTGCTGTCTGACACGTTTTTATTTTTATGAGCTGTAGTGTAGAAAAATAAATTCTCTATTTCATGCTTTGATCAAATTAATTTCTTGCAATTTTTCTTTCCTCATGCTCCAGTCTATTATAGATTTTGCTTTTCCTGATTCAGCACCTCTAGCTAAAAGAAACAGCAATTTCCAGATAGAAAATGTTTTATTGTGTGGGGTTTTAACCCTCCAGTAAGATTTTTAGGCATAATATCTTCATTTCGGAAAGGCAAATAAATACATTACTGCAAAACTGTACTAGCCTTTCGTCTTTGGAAAGCCTATTGAGAATAGTCAGTGAAACTCGCTGGTACTTTAACTGACAGGGAGAAAAATGACTGAACAGAAATAAAGGAGAAGACTGCTTTTGCCACATTGGACAGGGAATCAAAGAGATCTGGGCTCAAATGTCAAAATGCCACAGTGTCTTTATGCAACACAGTGATTTTTGAACTAAAGAGTTCTGAAATCAGAAGCAGTCTGGACATGTCAACTTGGTGTTCAGGTAACTGGCCCACCTGTAAACCTGAGAATCAATTTGATTGTGTACATTGTCCTCCCTCTATTCCTATTCCAATAGGTTCAAATTCTCTGAGTTATCCTGGAGTTTTATGTTTGAATTATTTCCAAGATGAAAGTGGATGCCAGCCATCCCACTGATTTATCCATCTTCACTCTGACTGAAATCAGTCCACTCTTGTTCATTAAGAGTTTCTTCTACTCCTTATTTGCTGCACTGCGTAGTTCATACCAAAAAGATGTCAGAGGTTTGACATGTTTCATGCCTAGGCTTGGGTGTTAAAAATCCTTTTTTTGACATCCATGAGATATTTATGCTACCAATGCTACATTTATTTGTGTGCACATTCATGTTGGAAATTATCCAATGCTATTCATTGCTTAACTAGTACATTGGACTGGGCTATTTTGATTGCAGTCAATTATATTGACATAAGTTTTCAGATTCAGTGGAAAATGAACTGGCATCTTGAAAATTACTAATACCCCTTTCTTCTTGATCTACTTTTTTTTTTGTTTGTTTGCTTTATCTTGGTTTGTAGTTCTTGGAAGATCATCAAGATTCCTTCCTTGCTTCCAAATGTGAATTCTCTTCATATTTAGTCATGACTAACATTAATCTTCTGAAGTCCATTTCAAGTAGCTTCTGTTAATTTAGAAACTGTAGGCCTTGATGAAAAGCAGTCAGCACTTAGTTTCTTTCAATATGTACCAAATACTTGAAACTTGATTTCTCAGTGGAAGAGAAATCAGTTGTGTCAAGTCTAGATATACACCCAACATCACTTCTCTTCCAGACTTGTAAATCACAGCACATGGTTTCATCTCTGTGTTCCCAGGTCCAGCTTGGCACAACAGAGCTATGGGATATTGGCTCACTTTTGCTGGGAAAGTAATTTTCAGCTGTGAGAAAGACTGTGTGCTAAAACCATGTGAGAAAAGTAAAAATGCAGGAATTGGTGAAATTATTGAGACAGTGATAAGCAGACATTCAATGACCAAAAAGTACTGACATGAGAAGATACTAAAACTCTCAAGAAAAACAAACAAACAAACAAACAAACAAAAAAACCCCCACCAAACAAAAAAAACAAACAGTGAACCAAAAGGTGGCAACTCAACAAGACAGAGAAGCAACCTCCACAAAGGAGCAAAGCAGGTTTGGCCAACAGAGATGTTCCGTATGTCTCATTTAGGGTCGTGCCCATATTAATCTTTCACTTAGCAGCATATGGATCCTTGCTCTCCACAGTGAGTGTCAGACAATAAATATTTGCTGTGTACTTTTAACTTCTTGATGCTCTGCTCACACACTGCATTTGGGCATGGTAGAAAACACCTAAACAAACATGATCTACTGAGTCAGGATTTGGGGGGATGATTGCAGTCTCATGCCAAGCACCAGTGTCAGGTACATAGATTGAGTTGGAAAGGTCAGAGCAAACTCATGCTTCAGCCCAGGTGCCTCTAAACTGGTGATTGTACAGCATTTGCTCCATGCTGTACCACACTTACATGCTAGGAATCAAGCAATGCACTGTTACCTGTTAATGTGTTACCAGTTTCATTCTGCCATAGTCCTGCTGGCATATATCATCCTAAGGAAAAGTCTTTTTGGGTTTAAATTAGCATTTTAAACATTTGTTTGAAAATAATTTACACTCCAAGTCCATCATTTACAGTGTTTTTTTGGTTTTGTTGCACTGAATGCTTAGCTCTTCTTTTACAAAACTTTTCAGAACCTCTATCTGGAAGCAGCTTGAACACTAGTGAAGGGACAGCACAGCAGGCAAGACAGACTGAAGAAGAAAGTCTAGTAGAACTGAAGTTCAAACAACTTGATACTTTTTTCCCAAATGGGAAAAGTTCTGTCCTATTCTATCTAAAACTGGAACAAAACCAAGCCCCTTGATATTCCACTTCACATATGATTCTTGCCTTTTTCTTTCTTTTTTTTTTTTTTAAAAAAAAAAAAAAAAAAAAAAAAAGAAGTAATATTTGCAGACATGATTTAATCAGTCGGGTTCTCTTGCACAGAAGTTCCTTTAGGTGAAATTTTGATTGACACTTCATAATCTTCAATAGCATGCATCAACCCTGCAAATCTGTCCCCTTCTTGAAAAAGATGAAGTTCATTTCACAGAACAGCCCACATTCTTTATGCATATGATGAGTCACATGTGAGGTCTAGAGAAAGCCATATTTTGCTTTGTGTTTTTGATCAAAAATTCTTGCTGTGCTGCAGCTTTTTAGAGCACACCTGATAAAATCCATTATACATTTTTTTCTGCCTCACTGGTGTTAAAAAGCCTTTGACAATTGACAATAGCAAGGCCATCTGTCACTTTGAAAACCTGTATTTTTGATGAAAGGAACAGAATCAACCCCAGCAAAGAAGAAAATAAACCTCATACAACTCTTCCCATACATAAAACATGAAGCATATGAATAACACATAACCATTCCATCATGTTTCTCCTCAGGAGATCCCAAAGCACAGTAGATGCTCTCTATCATTCACATTATTACAACTGGGACGGTGAAGTGCATGGAGGTGAAG
>NW_010337598.1:0-9090 GCF_000700745.2 Antrostomus carolinensis | reverse complement strand
AGCCTGCATCTCCTAAAGTCAGCATTTTGTGCCAGTGGGTTCACAGTATCACAAGTAACAACCTGATCTAAGTGATTAAAGCTTCTTTTGTTTTTCTAGAAGGAAGATGTTAATCAGGTTTCTAATAGTTAGTATTCAACTTTCATTATTAGAACTAAAAAATGAGACTGAATCAGGTCTGAAACTTCAAGTCCTCTTAAAGTGCTGCAAACTTTGGAAACTTTGATTCCTGTCTATTACAGGAAAGAAAGATGGAAATGATTTTTTTTTTTTTTTTTTTTAAAGAATAATCAGTCATGTATCTCTCTGGGCTTTCCACTGAAAATCTCACATTTGATGGGACACTTCCGGCTAAATGCAAAGGTAAAATCTTAAGATAATCACTCTGTGAAGATGTATGAAGATCTAGTAATAAAATCAATGAAGTTCGAGGAATAATTCAACTCACCCTGAAGACCACATCTAAAATAGAACAGATCTTCAAACCCCAATAGCTTTGACTATGAAGAGAGGTCAGCATGACTAGCTCAGCTACAAACATCCACTACAGATGTCCAGAGACAGAGGACAAGTATTTGTTCACTTATAGATTCAAATACAATATTGATGTAGTAAAGGTCCAGTAAACAGTTCAACTATAGCTCTTCCTAATGCTGATAGGCAGTAAAAATGCTAATGATAAATTAGATTGTATATAGAACAAGATGAAAACGTTACACTGGAGTATATCGCCTTTATGTGAATCAACAGAGCAGATTCAACTAGAATGTGTGTTCAGTTCTGGTAGTTCAAAGACAAAAATGTGAGGCCAGAACTGGAGAAATTCAACAGAAGGGCCATGCAATAAAGGAAGGAACAGAAATTCTGTCATATAAAGACTTTAAAAAGACTGGGATTTTTCACCTCTATGAGAAGAAGAATACAATAATAAAATGCATGTTCACTGTGGCTGTGTTCTTGCTTTGTCACACATATTCAGAGTGGCAACTACTCATACCTGGGCATCTCTAAGTGGCCAGATCTGGGACAGTTAACTGGATTCCATTTAGACTTGATGAATAGACACAGAAAACTCTGGAGAGTCATAATTCGATTTCTTAGAGATATTTAGAATAAGGCAGACAAGTCACAGTCTGATAAAAACTTGCTCTTCATTGTTAATACGTGCTAAATAAATAAAATTTGAGTATCTGACTCTGAAGTGTAAGAAACTAGGGGAGATAAATAATTTATTCTATTAAAATTAAAAAAATTAACAAAATGAAGAGTGGTACATGGATCTGCCTCTCATCTGATTGCAAAATTAACTGTGGATCTTACTGCTGCATGATGTGGACAATACCACTAAAAGCTGAGTAAGATTCCAGGAGAAACATGATCATTAGATGATTAAAAAGATTTGATTATAAAACAAATTATAAACTTATACAGAAAGGCTGCCAAAGCCTCAGATTCAAAATGATTAATCTAACCTTTAATTTTTATTGCTCAAAAGAGATAATTTGGGTTGCAAACTGTAACATCTGCTTAATATGAAAAGCTTAACACTTTTATCCAGCAAGTACTCACACACAGAAAAAAAAAGTCATTAAGCTGTTTCTCTGATGCATTATGTACATTTTTATGATCATAGAGAACATGGAAGTTCTCATTTCTGTCTAACATGGGATTTTCTCTTCTAGTTGGGAATTACCCAGTCCCATTGATCATGTGCAATTTCCATAAACTTCACTACAGCTGTGCAGGATTTAATGAATGCACCCTGCCTAGCAATGTTGTCTGTGTTTGATTTACTATGCATATTACTTGTAGAGCCTGTCTCAAAGAACCTTCATTGATTTCTTCATCAAATACACAAACCTATCACTTTATATGACTGGATGACTGGTTGACTAAGGTACAATGCTATGATAAAGTAAAACCTAGATCAAGACAGGCTGATGTAGTTGAATAGAATTTAAAGGCCAAAGAAACATTTTCAGTCTGCACTGATGTTTTTGAAAAGAAAGCTGATAGGGACAGTGAACACAGCGAGACCTACCAAATTGCTTGGAAAGTAAGTTACCATCAGCTTCCAAAAAACTTTCTAAATGGCACCTTAGAGATGATCTGGTAATAACTCAGAAAATCTCTAGAATGGGATAATTTTTATAGCCTGTCTATACAACATAAGTTGATTTAAGAGTGAATCTATGCCTGCAGTAATGTAACTATAGATTGCTTGTCTTGTCTTTGGAAGAGCAAAAAAAGGGCACTGCCATATGGTATAAAGCAATATCTACAGGTGTGGTTTTTAAACTAGATGGGAAGGAAGTGTCCAGAAAACACTTTGAGATTTTTTGTGATTTCCATTTGACAAAACAATGTGTGGCATCATCAGCTTCAGTTTCAGTTGCAGTGAAATTCAGAGCAGGATTTAAATATAATCTCTACAGGCTTTCTCCCAAAAGGTACATGTTTAACGGCCTGTACCTGTACCAACAATGGCCTTAATTCAGCTTGAAAGCTGAATTCCAGGGAGTCTAAACAACATGATGGTTATGAGGTCTGGGTTTTTTTGGTCCAGCTTGTGGTTGTTTTCTGTTTGTTTGTTTGTTTGTTTGTTTTTTAAATAAAGTTTCCATCCATGACCACTGTTGTTTTTGTTCTTCCCTTGTGGTTGTTTTCTGTTTGTTTGTTTGTTTTTTTTAAATAAAGCTTCCATCCATGAACACTGTTGTTTTTGTTCTTCTCCTGCACTTCCTACCAAGCATACTCTTGTGCTTAATGGATATACATTTTTCAAAGAGCACTTGTTTTCTTCATTTCTGAACACTTAGAAAAGATCATACATCAGTGAGGACTAGGTCTCAGAAAAAGACTTTATCTCCTGCTACAGGGTTTGAGAGTGCTCTGATGCACCTCATGAGGTTGTAGTGGATATGGGTTATGGGTGGTAGAACACTACACTTGACTTACCTACCAGCTCCTGCCTGGCAGCAGAAGAGCTAAGTGCCATATCACATTAATACTCCCTGCTGAAGGAAAAACTTTTCCTCTGTCAGACACACTGAGAAAGTTCAACCGTTTGCAGATCCTGGGTGTCTCTGCACCATGCTTTCTTCAGTGCCAATGTGCCTTGTGAAGGAGCAAGTTGGGGTGCTGAATTCTAGACCATAAATATGCCTTGACAATATGAACAATGCCTAACACAGCTGTAGATTTGGCATCTTTGTTGTGCAACCACTTGTTGAACCAAATATTTCAGTCTAGTACCTATGAAATCCAGCGTATTTCAGGTTGGACTGATGACCTCCTGTTTAACACTTATATGTAGCTAATGTCTCCAGGGCACTTCAGGGATTGATGCTGAACTCCGGAATATCAGACTGAGCTGAGTAGAACAGATTAAATCCTCTTGCTGCATAAACATTAAGATCTTGGATGCTAAAATACTAGTTGATCTGATGTTCCAAAGCATCTGGCAGACATTTTGTCATAGATGAATAATCCTTTACTGTAGCCCACATAGTGCTGCCATCTCTTTATTTATTTATTTAAAGGTAGAATTTATTCACATGCTTGTATAGTATGAGGTGAGTTTGTATAGCTACACTGAGATACAGATGAGTAACATTATAAACCCATTAAAATATCATATATTATTTTTCTCTTTAGCAATTCATGGGTTGTTCTGCTCTTCACTGATGACTTTAGGCATTTTTACTGAGCAGTGTAAACAGAAATTGTAATAAATTAAGAGAGTCTGAGTAGCCTTTTGAGGATAATAATTATTCCAGTTCATCATTTCTCATTATTTCATTTTGAGCAAAATCAGTATGTCAGCGTAGTTACTTAAGGCTGCAAGACAGATTACTGAAGGAGTAGAACTGGTTATGAGATATAGTAACTCCAGGAATTACACAGATTGGCACTCATGCTTCACAGTGTATAAATGTCCTTTTAGTTAAGCATCCAATTCTGGATGCTTAACTGGATGCTGACAACTATATCCAATTCTGGGGTCCTCAGTACAAGCAATATATGGATATGTTAAAGCAGGTCCACAGAACAGCCATGAAAATGATCACAGGGCTAGAACAGTCTCCTATGAAAAAAAGCTAAGAGAGTCAGGGTTATTCAGCCTGGAGAAGACCCCAGGGAGAACTTACTGTGGCCTTTCAATATATCAAAAGGGTTTATAGGAAAGATAGATAGAGAATTTTTATCAAGGCCTGTAGTGACAGGACAAGGGGAAGTGGTTTTAAACTGAAAGAAGGTAGGTTCAGATTTGACATAACAAATGACTTTTTTAGGATGACGGTCATGAGATACTAGAACAAGTTGCTCAGAAGAGTTGTGGATGCCCTCTCTCTGGAGTTGGACAGGGCTTTGAGCAACCTGATCTAGTGAAAGATGTCCTTGCCCATGGCAGGGGAGGTTGGAACTGCATAATCTTTGAAAGTCCCTTCTGACTCAAACCATTCTATGAAGCTATTCTTAGTTACCCATTCACAGTCAAACAGAAAGTTCACCTAGTTCAGTATCCCACTTGCACTAGTGCTTGCTCATGGAATAGTTTAGATGAAGGCCAGCTGTGTAGTGATGTTACCCTGTCATATTCTCCCAGCCTCCAGTGATTTGAATTTTAGAGTCTTCCTGAAAGAAAATAATGTCTTTATACTAGAAACCTGCAATAGACTTTGGCATCCTAAATTTCTTCAGAGCTTTCTGTACCTGAAAATGTTTAGCCTCTGGAGTATGCTTTGGTGAAAAGTAACAGTTTAAATATAATTTGTATGAAGAAATATATCCTTTTACTTTTTCTGCATGGATTACAAAAAGCCATAATGTCTATTTTGCCTATAAAAACTAATAGTCTTTCAGAATCTTGCTATTATTCTCACAGTTCAGGTCAATTTCCTACCACTGTACTTGCAGAAACCTGCATGAATTTCTAATTCCAAATCTCTATGAAGAGTGATGAAACTTTTTTCATCTCCAAATTAAGATGAATTTCAAAAAGTTAAACCAAGTCTGGAAAACACATTCTTCTGGTTTTTTGTTTGTTTGTTTGCTTTTGGTTTTTAAATCTCCCTTTCTTCCTCTGATCTTCTCTGTCATCCCTACCCTTTCCTGTACATTGCCTTTCACTGTCTGAATGCCAAACTAGATCATAAATAAGTGACAGTGGGGATTCTTCACCTCTAGCAATTCATATCCAACCAGAGAAATGTGGTTTTGCCCTAGTGTCTAGTTGGGATTCAAGAGACTTTATTGCCCTTAATGCAGTTATTTCTATTTACATCAGTCAAGAAGCTCAGTATAATGAGAGCATTGAGTGAATCACTTCTTGATGCAAATTGGGAAAGCCCATTTCGTGTTGTTCCTAACAGCTTCTCTCTGATGCAGCTGACACAGTTCTCAGCTTCCTCACAAATGACGAGCAAAGAGGCTCCTAGAGAACAAAGTATGAGATGAATAAAATAGAAGTTATGTCTGTGATGTTACCATAGCAATCAAAGTTCATGCCTGATTCCAAAATGGTACAACTATAATCACTGATCAAAGAAAAGTGTCCAGTTGTCATGGCAACTCGGAAAGGCTTGTACTTCAATTTCCGCATCGCCACAATTCAAAGTAAGTAAATAAATAAATAAATAGGTTTGCTAGTGATCTAAATAATTGCAGCTTATGTATTCTTAGTATTAAACTGTGATTGTGACATGTTGAAGCCAAATATCTTGCTAAACCCCATCAATAAATCCCAAAGCTTTGTCAGGAGCACATGCACGTGCCATAGCCACGTTGGGTACAGTTAATTTCTTCTTTCTTCACATGTGAAAGTTTTGCATGGCCTGATGCCTGCTGGAACGTGTGTGAAGGCGTCCTGCTATGTGGCGTGGGGGTGTCTTTGATACTAGAAAGCAAAGGCTGGGAATATGCCACCCAAAGACTTGTTCAGCTGAGATTTCAATAATGGTGAAAAGCACAGAGTGAAAAAAGTCCTTGTAACACAAGCAAATCTTGGTGGAAGTAACTTCAAAGCTACTGTGTTATTTTTCTTAATATAAAAGCGTTTTTTGCATGTAGTGTGTATGTGCATGTCTGAAATGCAGCCTGAATGATTGTTAACTAGGAGTTAAAAATATCTCAGGACCACTGAGGAGAAGAACAAAATCTTTTAATATAAAGTACTCATAATTGGCAGAACGCTAATCGGGGGGCTGAATTCTTGCCTAGTTCTAAGGCAATCTTTACCCCATGTCATATGCAACAGTGATTGTGCCTCTGTTGTTAGCATTTCAAAGAGTAAGAAAGCAGAAAACCAAAGTGAAAAAAGCTATAACTCCAATTTTTTTGTGGGGGGAAAGAAAAAAATCATTTAGTCTCTCCCTTTCCTCTCCTCTGTTTCTTTACTAGGAGAGAAAATAAATGGCTCTGTTCATTTTTGTTTCTACAGATCCAAATTGGAATTCAACAGCACAATGTATTTCCTAGCAACATCAAAAGGTTTTGCCTGCACACATTCCCCCTAAAATGACAAGCTGTTAAATTATGTCTAGGGATATGAGTTTTTTGATGTATCTTGCAAATACTAAATAATGTAGGAACCACACATGCTCTAATGAAGAAGGGCAGAGAAAATACTGGTAAATAGCTTATGAGGAACTGTTCTTTTCCTTCCTGTCTGGAAAAGGATGCACTTGTGTTTTCAATGCAAGATGCTCAATGTTTGAATCACCCATGGTAAATTAGCTTAGACTTAATTCTAATTTGAATACTGATGAACCATCTAAAAGAGACAGTATGACATAAAAGGAGAGCAAAAGCTTGGAGACTTCTGCATTCTGTACCTCTAGCAGCAACCACTCATTTACCATTGCCCAGTATTTTTCGGAACCTTTCTAACATCAGATTTTTACTTTTTTTCTTCTTGGCCAAAGCAGTTGAATTTATTGCTAATGAGAGAAAACTTGGTAGAACTCCAAACAAACATTTTTTTTATATACTGTATTCAGGTATTTCCAATCCTCTATTTTTTGCTGGGAATGTTGCCAAAAATGCAACAGATAGCAAAGGTTTGAAAAGATATTTTGGGTGTTAAGTTTTTTTCTATGTATGTAGGTTACAGTTAAGTACAAGATGACGTATGTAATATTTTTTACAAAACTGTAGTGATAAAATTACTTGTAATATTTTCATTATCAATACTGAAGGAAATGGCAAGTTATTTAATAAATATGAATTGATTAAAACTTTAACTTTTTCACAAAATTATGGTAAATAGAAATACCTAATTTTGCGTCTTTTATCTCTTCCAAGGAGGCAAACTGTAAATAATTTTCATCCTTTACAAAGTTAATCAAGCATTTACAGAATCAGAATCACAGAATTGCCTCGATTGGAAAAGACCTTTAAGATCATTGAGTCCAACCATTAACCCAACACTGACAAGTGTCCGATTAAACCACGTCCCTAAGCACTATGTCTACAATTTTCTTATTATTATGATAACATGTATACTTTTTTTTTCATAAAACTTGAAAGCACAATGATATGAAGCACAACAACATTTTTTTCAGTCTTTTCTGTTAAGATGCCATCACACACATCTGTTTAAAAAAAATGACATCTTTTATTCATTTCTTCTTCATCTTGGACAGGGCTGAAAAATGTTAGAAACATAAAAGCAGATTCAGTGGATGGCACCAGGGGGTCAATCCAGCCTGGTGACTTCTCTCCAATAGCAGCCAAAAGTGGATGTCTGCACAAGAATACTAGAACAAGCATATGGGCATTGTGTAACTTAGTTGTACTGCCCACACCTACACTTACAAATTTCTTCTACTTCAGGGTCAGGAATGGTTAGTGTGGAATGTGAATCCTCTGTTTTTATATTCTGTGAGCCTCAGTTTGCCCCTGGATTCATGAAAACATTTAGTACCTGAAATATTCTTTGGTAAGGAGCTCCATAACTAGTTAAATTTTGCATGAGGAATTGTCTTGGGGTTTTTGGTTTGTTTGTTTGTTTTTAACTTGTTTTGAAGATATTTCCTCCTGTCTTCAGTTAGTGCCTCAATCCATCTCCATAGGCTTCTCATGACTTCATGGACTTTTATCACACCCTTCAAAAGTCATCATATTTTCTGAACTAAGGAATCCTAACATACTAGTTATTGCTTACCAAAATGCAGTTCAGCACTTCTCAATATCCGTTCTTTCTCTGTACCTGTTCTTGTTCCCTGTACCTTTTGGAGGCTAACAGGCAGAACTAGACATTGAGAGGTCCATGAATTTATACAGCATTATGCTGATACTTTCAGTTTTGTTCTCTATTATTTTCCTGATAATTCTCAAGATTTGATTTGTAGTTTATTATCTGCACTATATTTTTTCACCTCCTAATCAATCAAAAATCAGTCAGTATCAAAATATCCTTCTATAATTCCTCATAGTGTTCCTTTTTCCTCAGTATTCGAAATACTGTCATCAGCAAAATGTCCCTTCACCATTCACTCTTTTCGTTTTATAACATAACAGAGGGATCCCATTGCCACTTTCATCCACTGCAAGAAATAATTGTTTATTCCTGTCTTCAGCTTCCAACTTTTTATACAACTATTTAACCAAATTATGTCTTTTTCTCTTATTCAGTAGTTGTGTGGTCCAAGCTGTCAGTATGTAAGAATCTGTACTGAACAGAACATAAAGGGTAATAGTTTTCATGATGTTGGAATGGATCTTTACTGTGTAAGGAAAGTATGGACATGTTCCTGGGAAAAAGTCTTGCAAATAAATTATTTTATCCCATTCACATTGCCATCAGATGAAGACTTTACAAACTGTGGTTTGAGAAAGCTCTAAACTGATAGTCCAGAATTTTACACAGCTATTAAAATTTCATTAAAAAGCATTGTAGAAGGAAGTGCTTCCTCTCAGGTCTTTTATCAATATTTCTTCATCCACTGTGGAGGAAGACCTAATTTCCTTTCAGTGGACGTACTGATTCACCACTGCTCCTACTTTTACAGGTAATGCCAGGTGTTTTATTATTTACAATAGGTAATGTCTGTATATTATTAGTATTATTAGTATTATTAATATTAT